>NW_006399890.1:8736110-8736698 GCF_000299155.1 Elephantulus edwardii | reverse complement strand
ACGTAGTTTAGGGCTGTTGTACATAGGGTCGCTATGAGTCGCAAATGACTCGACGGCACATAACAACAACAACAAACCTTAAGGTTAGCCACAATCGTTGTGATTCACACAGTCTAATGCCTTTGCATAGTCAATGAAATGTAGACATTCCTTTGTTACTTTTTGCTTTCTGCCAAGATACATCTGATATTAAATATAATGCCTTTAGTGTCAAGACCTCTTCTAAACTCAGGTTCAATTTCTGGTAGTTCTCTGTCAATGTTCCAGTTGTTTTTGGATATACTTCAGGAGGGTTTTGCTAATGTGTGACATTAATGATATTGTTCAATAATCTCCACTCTGTTGGGTCACTCTTTTTTTTTTTAATGGAAATAAATATGGATCTTTTCCAGTCAGTTGGCCAGTTGTTGGCCTCCAGATTTCTGGGCACAACTTGGTGAGCACACCCAGGGCAGGATCAGTTTATTGAAATAAGTCAATTGGTATTCCATCAATTCCTGGGGCCTTAGTTTTTACCAACTCCTTCAGAGAAGCCTGAACTTCCTCCTTCATCATCATTGCCTTTTGATCATATGTTGTTTCTTTAAA
>NW_006399890.1:8724800-8734935 GCF_000299155.1 Elephantulus edwardii | reverse complement strand
TTTTTTTTTTTTACTGCAAAAGGTGGTAGAAATCTTCTAGTTCCTCCTCTTTGGCTCTGGTTGTTGATGCATAAATTTGAATAATAGTGGTATTAACAGGTCTTTCCTTGTAGCATATCCTGTCGCTCATAATATTATATTTTAAGATGGCTCTAGAAAAGCTTTTTTAACTATGAAAGTGACTTTGCCACCTGGTTCTGTCCTGAGTTGCCCTTGACTCCTTTTCTCCAGTATACACTTCAGTTGAATCCTTTCATATAAGTTTCTTCCACATCCAGATATGAATTGCTGATTTTTACTCCAAACCCCAGATGCTTACATTTCCAGACTCAGAGCGGTTTTTTCCGCCCCTGCCACTCGGCATTTAATAAACAAGCAAATGCACTAAAGATATAATACAGAAATAAAAGCCTACACTCTTCGTCATTTAAAATAGGAAGGCTTTGAAAATGTTATCATATAATTTCATGCCCTATTCATTAAAATAAACTAAACGTTATGTAAGCATTTTTGTTTACTTAGAGGTCACCATTATGCATATCTGTTATGAGAATAAGATTGTTTGACACAGTGGCTACAACCAGCACAGTGGAGATGGTGAGGATAGTGCAGGATGGGGCCGTGTTTCCTTCTGTTGACGTGGGGTCACTATTGGGGATGACTTGTCAGTGCCTGCATTGCCCTTACATACAGTAACACAGAAGTCCTTAGGTGTTATTAGACAGTTGAGGATATGCGCCATTTCCCTAAATGGATCTGTCTGCTTTTCAGATTCCTTGCTGCCAAAACATTAGCTGTCATTTCCTAATGTTGTCTGTATCCCTGCCTATTTTATCAGCCACCCCCCAACCACCCTCCTATTATCTCTCTCTTTGCCAAACTTTATTACTTTAATTGCTAAGAGTTAGGAAACCCAATAGCTAAGTTTTTAGACATCACTAAAACAAAATTAAAAAAGATCTAAGCAAGGCCCTGAGCAGTGTTTTTATGAGTACAGTGTGTGGATCTCTTTAAGTTAATTGTGTCTACCCTGAAGTATTTGAAATTACTGGATAAGAGACAGTGGTAAGTAAACATAACATGATAAATGGTGCTTGATTTGATTCAGTACTTATTCTCAGACCCCAGAGCACACACCAGCTCTCACAGAGAAAAATAACAATTGCTATAAATCCAACAAGAAATTGTGATTTATTTCCTAAATCTATTTTTGTTTAAAGGTCACAATTTCTGCCCATTTTTGCAAAAGTTCAACAAACATATTTTTTTTCGTGTTTTGCAACATGTAAGTCCTTGAACCAATTGCATCAGAATACCCAGATTGCAGGTTATCATGCAAATTCTTGTACCCTGTTCCTGAATTAGAATTCCAGTTAGAATTCTTGGTAGTGTGTACAGGTATTTAAATCCTCAGGTGATTTTCAGGCATACTAGAGTTTAATTTGACTGAGCTATTATGACTCATCTGGAACTTCATTCTCTTCCACCAACTTTCCTCCTAGCTTTGTTCCAAGCACTTTGCTTATACACTTCATCTTGGATATTCTGCTTTCATTGTGAATTGGAGTCTATTTGACAGCAGCAAGGGTTTTTGAGTTGTGTGTGATGTGTTTTGGGGTTGGGAAGGGGTTTTTTTTCACTATTCAAATGTAGAGCCCTCCAGTACTTTCTTCTGAACAATTTCTGTCTCCTTTATCAATCTCTTTCTAATAAAAAAAATTAGGTGACTTTTTTTTCACTGCCAATATATTTTCTGCAATCTGCTTAACCACTTTTACTGAGCCTGAGAGATAGTAAAATGAGTTACACAAAGTGATGGAGAGACCGATTCTGGAAGTTGTTAAGAAGTGGTTCTAAGCACATTGATATTCATAGGTAGAAGAATGACTAGATGACTTATGAAGCTATTTGCAGTCTTGTTGAAAGTCTATACATTTCAAATAGTAACTTTAATAACTTTCATCCTCTTGCCTTGATGTTATTTCTGCCTACTATGTGTCTTTATATTTTGAAGTTCTTCTTTCTTGGGATGCTAGGATAGTGTTTTATAATCATTTTCTGTTACTCATTATAAGTAATATGAACAATCTGTAATGCATTTAGTTATTGTTGTGTACCATAGAGTCAAACAAACCCATAGCTGACAATCCAGCAGGTCTTCAGAGGCAGTTATTGCACAGGAAGAGATTGCCTATCCTTCTCCCATGAAGCAGCTGGTGGCCTCGAAACACATGCCTTCAGGATTGCAGTACAGCTTCTTGCCACTAGGCCACCAGAGCACCCTCATGCATTTAGAGAAAATAATAAATTCATGTTAATCTATATTTTGCATCACTGTTTTCTAAATACAGTTTAGCTATGTGGAGATTCTAATCCAACAAAATAAACATCAGTCAAAACAAAATTTATTTTAATTACTTACGTATTTTTCCTCTGGAAGGAGAAGAGGGGAGAGACTGTGGCCATGTTCTCCAAGGTTTGCTCCTCCCAGGGTTGCTATGGCCCGATTGCGAGAGAGCATGGTGCTGTTTGGACGGTGTTTTGACAGTTTTCAGATGCGAAGGACTACTCTGCCCCCCGGAGCCCGGCAAGGCAGTTAGCTACCCAATGCGGACAGACAGTGGGGTGGAGCTCCCCGATTAAAGCAATCTTGGAAGGAGGAGTGGCATCCACTTCCATAATAGCTTGCCTCTGGAAACCCTATGAACCTGGAGAGAGGATGAAGGCACCCAAGTGTCGAGGACTCTCCTTCATAGGGTCGCTATAGGTCACCTGCAACTCGGCACTTAACAACAACAACAGCATTTTTCCTCTGATAAATTTGTTTGTTTATTTGGTTGGTTTTTGTGTCGTCAAGCTTCAACACTGGAAAATACTTGCTAAAAGACAAAAGACGGATATATTCCAGGTTAAAACTTGAGTATAGGATTCCCAGAACATTTGATTGTATTTGTGTGAAAACAGGAGGCAGTCATCAGAACAGAGCAAGGAGACACTGGTTGGTTCAAAATCAGAAAGGGTGTATGCCAGGAATGTATTCTGTCTCCATATCTTTTCAATCTATATGCAGAACAGATCATCCAGGAGACTGGACTGTATGAGGAGGAAACTAATACCAGGATTGGAGGAAGATTCATCAACAACCTTGTGTTATGCAGATTGGCACAACCCTGCATGCTGAAACTGAGGAGGACCTGAAGCACTTGCTACAGAAGATCAAGGACTGCATCCCTCAATATGGATTGAAGCTCAACATCAAGAAAACAAAGATTCTCACCACTGGGCCAATTGACAGCAGCAGTATGAATGGTGAAGAAATTGAGATTGTTAATAGCTTTTGTTTGCTTGGTTCCACAACCAACACTCCTGGTAGTACCAGCATCCAGAAAATCAAAAGGTCAGGGACCTCTCCTGAGTACTGAAAGAGCAATGACATCAGTCTGGAGACTAAGGTGTACCAGATCCATACCATAGTCTTTGCAATTGTTTGCTTTGTGTCAGAGAGCTGGACAGTGACTAAAGATGATAGAAAGAAAATTGATGCCTTTGAGCGGTGGTGCTGGCAAAGAATTTTGAATGTACTATGAACTGCCAGGGGAACAAACAGGTTCATCCTAGAGAGAGAAGCCAGCATGCTTCTTGGAGGCAAGGATTCTGCGGCTTTGTCTGACAGACTTTGGACATGTGTCAAGGAGGGACCAGTCCTTGGAAAGGGGAATCATACTTGGAAGGGTGGAGGCACAGAGAAAGAGAGAGAGACCATTGATGAGATGGATTGGTACAGTGACTGGAGTAATAAGAGTAGGTGTGCCAGAAACAATGAAGTTGACACAGGAGAGAGCAGGTTCCAGGACTGTTGTACATAGGGTCGCTATGAGTCACAAGTGACTCAACAACACAACAACAAAAATTATTAAAATAAAAGTCTTCATACTCATTGCTCAAGTTGGAACTGACCTACCGCTGACCCTCCATGAGGTTTCAAGACTATAAATTGTAATGGGAAAGATTATCCATCTTTCTCCCACAGAAGTTGCTGGTGCTTTCATACCAACAGGCATAACCTTTGGATTAGTAATGCAGTGCCCTACAGACCAAACTATCAGAGCTTCCTGGAAGTCTTCATGTTGTTGTTGTTGTTATGTGTTGTTGAGTCACCTGCAACACATAGCAACCCTATGTACAATAGCTTTGAACCCTGTCCTGTTCTGAGCCAATCTCACTGTCTCTGACATACCTGTCCATATTACCCCAGTCACTGTGTCAATCCATCTCACTGAGGGTCTTCCTCTCCACCTTTCCAAGAATGATGTCCTTCTCCAAGGACTGGTCCCTTCTGGTAACATTCCCCAAGTATATGAGATGGAGCTTCAAAATCCTTGCCTCCAGAGAGCAACTTGGTTTCACCCTGTCCTGGACAGACCTGATTGTTCTCTTGGAAGTCCATCGTATGTTCTGTACTCTTCTCCAGCACCAAAACTCAAAGCCATCTATTCTTCTTCTGTCATCCTTATTCATTGCACTGTCCTATGTGTTCATCTGGAGAACTATACCTTGAATGGAGTTTTACCAACAGACATGTTGCATTTATATGAAGAAGTACAGTGTGTCAGAGGGAGCATGGAGAATGTTTGAGCTCTTAGAGGGCTTGGCACAGTGGCCAAGTAGGCAGGTAATGTTTGATAAATTCCTATCGTGTCCAATGACCTATTTTTCCTTTAAGCATTCAGAATCTCCCCAAAGGTGTCCTTGCTATGCCTGTTCTCCTATGGATTTCATGATACTTTAAATTGTTCTTGATTCCTCCTTAACAAAGCTTCCAACTCATTATCATAATATCAAACCACAGCATAACAAACTCAATGTTCTCCAGTCTATTCTGATTCATGGTGACCCCACATACCATGGAGCAGAAGTGCTCCATAGGGTTTTCTTTGTTTTTAGAATTATATTTATCCTAGTATTTAGTTTAAGTTCTTTTTCCTTCATTTTTTGACAAGACATTTTTTTAAAAATTATTTTGCTTTTCCTTTTTCCCAATTTATCTATTTATTCATCCCCCACCCCTTGTGTGCTATGAAAGGTGAAATATAAGAAACCTCTACTGAAGTGGAAAAATAACTACCTCCACTTCCATAAGATTTTCTTGGCTATAATCTTCCCAAGCACAGATGACCAAGACTTTTCTTCCATGGCATTGCTGACAACTTTTACAATAGTGCTTGAGTCCAAACCTTTGTGCCATCCAGTCTATGGATCACAGGAAACTCAATGGCACACAACAACAAATTATATTAATTGTTTTGTATTTAAGTCTTTTGCTTAGAGTCAATAATATCTCATAGAGGACCTTTCTATTTAAAAGTCAGTTATTATATTTTGGAGGAACATTCTTCTAAGTGGTACAGCACTCTCCTGTCAGTTTGCTGCAATACAGTGTTTGGTGGACCTCTCAGTTTATGACAGATTTAGAAGCAGGAGTGGCATCCAATTCTTACACAACATGCCTCTGGAAACTCTATGAACTCTGACAAATGACAACAGTTATAGAAAGGCTTTAAGTCTTTTGTTTATATGGCTGCTATGAGTCATGCTTGACCCGACAGCAATCAACAACATGACCGCCAACTCTGTGATGGCAACACAACTCCTCACCAACAATGTTAACCGGGGGTGAGGGGAAACACTAATATTTACATTTTAAAATAAAGTTGAATCTTGTGTAATTGATTCTAATTCAGACTATATTCTTGAGCCCTCTTTTCTTAACGGGACCGTATGAGCTAGCAACTTGTCATCTCACTTGGAAATGTCATAATTTGGAGAAGATGTACCTAAATTCTTAATACTCTAATAATTAATATTCTAAATTCAGAATACCAAATTCTGACTACTACAGAAAACTCCCTCTGGATTTAGATAGTGGTTTTCAGATAAAATCCTTTTATGAACACTGCTTATACCAGCTGCCTTTCAAGAGCAAGGAAGGAAGATTCAAATTAAAGTAGGCATGCAGGACCATAGGGGAAAAGTGAGTATGTTAGTAGTTCTTTTATAGAAATGACACTATTAAATTATCAGACCATCAATATAGTCTTTCTTTTGTGGCCTCTGATGCTAGTCTTTACAAAGAAGCGACTTTTAAGGACTGAGAGTAAGAATATCTGATAGAGCAAAAGCAAACAAATTGATTTTAAATATCCCTTCAACACTGCAGGGACCTTTCTGGTGTATGCAGCCTGTTGGGCCTCTACATTAGGATTTCATTGTAAATATCATGTGTAAAGAGCAGGAAAAGGTGTATGTATTTTCCGTAGACAATAAAGTCTGAACCTGTGAACAATGCATTTAACTAACAGAAATCAAGCAAGCATCCATAGACTTATAAATAGAGTTTGCAAGAGAGGTTATATTGAGTTTGACAACAGGCTTAGGTGGGATTTTATTATTTTAACTCTACATTAACCTGAGGAGATTCAGGTGGAAAAAAATAATCTTGACCTAAAGGTCACTCAATTCCCAAGATATGATGTTTCCATTTTAATTAATGTGCCAACTTTATTTCATTTAAAATAAGGTCAAGAGCATTTGAATGAAGGTATGATTAATTCAGACTATGTCAATTGAGTTTTTCAGTATCACGATTTATTAAGAAGGAAAAAGAAGAAACTGGAATAGACTCAATATTTTTTACCTTATCCCAAATTGAGAAAAGGTTATCTGTATGTATATACATAGATATTATAGCTAACATTAGATGGATCTTGGCTGAAAGCAGAGAGTACCAGAGGAATGTCTATCTGTGTTTCATTGACTATGCAAAGGTATTTGACGGTGTGGATCACAAACAAGTGTGACTAACTCTGAGAAGAATGGGAATCCCAGAACACTTGATTGGGCTTATACAAAACCTATACTTGGACCAGGAGGTAATCGTCAGAACAGAGTAGGGGAACACTGCATGGTTCAAAATTGGGAAGAGTGTATGCCATGTCCTATCTCCATAACTTTTCAATCTATATGCTGAACAGAACATTTGGGAGAATGGACTTGATGAAAAGAAGTGTGGCGTCAGGATTTGAGGAAGACTCATCAACAATCTGCGTTACGCAGATGACACAACCCTGCTGAAACTGAGGAGGATCCCAAGTGCTTGCTGCAGAAGGTCAAGGACTTCAGCCTTCAATTTGGATTGAAACTCAACATCAAGGAAGCAAAGATTCTCACCACAGGGACCAACAGATCAGATTGAATTTCTTAGCAGCTTTAGTTTGCTTGACTCCAGAATCAACATTCTTGGTACTAGCAGCCAAGAAAACAAAAGATCAATTGCATTGGCAAAGTCTGATATCAAGGACCTCTCCAGAGTGCTGAAACGCAATAATGTTAGTCTGGAGACTAAGATGTACCTGATCCAGGCCATAATCTTTACAATTACTTGCTATGCATCAGACAAGGCTGGGGACGATAGAAAGATAATTGATGCCGTTGAGTTGTGGTGCTGGAGAAGAGTTTTGAGTATACCGTGGACTTCCAGGAGACAAATTGCTTCATCGTAGAAAGGGTGAAGCCAGCCTGCTCCTTGGAAGCAAGGATTCTGAGGTTTCGTCTGACCTACTTTGGGCATGTTGCAAGGAGAGTGCTGTCCTTGGAGAGGGGCATCATCATGTTTGGAAGGTTGGAGGGACAGTGCAGGAGAGGAAGACCTTTGACAAGATGGATTGATTCAGTGACTGGGGTAATGAGACTAGGTGTGTCAGAGACATTAATGTTGGCACAAGATAGAGCAGGGTTCAGAGCTGTTGTACATTAGGGTCACTATGAGTCACAAGCAACTCAACGACACATAACAACATACATACATAGATCAAGGGAGCTCTCATGGTCTAAAGGTAAGGAGCTGTACTTCTAACCTTAAGGAACACAGTTTGGATTCATCAGCTTCTCTGCCAAAGAAAGATGGACAATCTCCTCCTGTGCAATTTACTGCCTCTGGAAACCTGCTGGAGGTCAGCTGTGGATCACTTCTGACTCAGTGGTACATAACAAAAACAACAGAAAACATAGATCAAGACTCAGTCATTTGAACAGAGTAAGGGAATACTGCATGGTTAAAATGAGGAACGTTGTGCCTCTGAGTGGAATTCTTTTCTTATACATATTCACTATATATGCTGAGCAAATAATCGGGAAGGCTGGTCTACATGAAGAAAATTGCAGCCATCAGGATTAGAGGAAGATTTCTTAACTGCCTGCAATATGCAGATGGCACAAATTTGCATGCTGAAAACAGAATACCTGAAATATTTCTGAGATCAAAGACTATAGCTTTCAGTATGGATTTCAACTTAACAAAATGAAAATAAAAATCTTCACAACTGTGTCTTAATTAGCAAGGTCATGATGAATAGAGAAAAAAGTTAAGCTGTCAAAGATTTCATTTCATGTGGATCCACAACCAAATCCATAGATGTAGCAGTCAAGAAGTTAAAGGCTGTGTTATATTGGACAATACTACTGCAAAGGTCTAAAAAGCAAAGATTGTTATTCTGGAGGATAAGGCACATCTTACACAAACCATAGGATTTTCAGTTGCCCCATATGCTTGTTAAAGCTAGATAACGAACAAGGAAGAATGAAGAAGAATTGATGCTTTTGAATTAGTGTTGTCAAAGGATATTAGCTATACCATAAATGTCAGAAGAATGTACCATAAATGTCAGAAGAATAAGCTGTCTTAGAAACAGTACAGCCATAATAGAGCTCCTGAGAAGTGAGGGTGGCAAGACTTTGTCTCACATTCTGCTTTGGACATGTTATCAGAAAAGACCAGTCTCTGAAGAAGGACATCATACTTAGCAAAGTAAAAGGTCAGTGCCCAGCTTTGGCACACATTCAATTTCTAGATGAGTTGGGAAATGACAATTTGAGGAATCATGGCCGCTGCAAACTAAATATTGATTACCTACTTCCTTGCCTTTATCCTGTCCTATATCTATGCCTGCAGGCTTCTAGATTTTAAAACTACTATCTTTTCTCCCCTCCTTAATCAAAATATAGGCAACTATGCAGATATTATCTGGATCCAGAGGTTCAGGGGAGCTGGTCATGAAATGATATGTAATCTAAGTAGACAAAAACATCTCTGTCCAGGAGGCTGTAGCAAACAATGCTAGGTAGGGCATTGTTAGGGCTACATGACACGCTGTAATCTTCAAACCAGTACAAGGGGTATAATTTCATGAAAAGCCTGGTCCCAATATAGACATTAAATATAAGACATTAAAAGTTGGGACATTAATCATGTATGGTGACTACATAAGTCCTCCTATGTATCAGGCTAGATAAAGATTTCTCTCTTACATCTTATTTTATAACATCTAAGTCATCTTCTACCTAAATTCCTTTTTCTGCGTAAGCACACTTTTATGTACAATGGCTAAATTGTAATGAGCTTGGAAAGCATATTACCAGGAATATTTGAATTCATATAGGCTTTCTTCTGGCCTAACATTTCATAACTTGAATTAAACACAGATTAGGAAACACAAACTGCATTACTGTGAATATGAATTGTTTATCTCCATATTCACTAGCTGAATATTATTTCAGTCACTACTGCTGCGTGAAAAATCAACACAAAATTTTGTGACAAAAAAGCAACATTTCATTACACTTTTCAGTTTGGTGGGACAAGAATATGGCAGGGCACAATAAGGATGATACATTTCTGCTCTAAATGTCTAGGACTTAAGTTAGGCTCACAAGCTGGTGTGATTTAATAGCTGGGGCCTGAAATAATCTAGAGGTTTCTCACTCTGGCAGTTGCTGATTGTAGGCTAGGAGCTCAGTGCGGGGTGTTGACAAGTGTTCCTGGAAGTTGCCCATCCAGAATGCTTCTGGTGCCTAGTTCTCCCACAGTGAGAATTTCAAGAGAAATTTGTGTGGTTTTTCTGACCTAGCTTCATGCAGTGTGATTTCTCCAATAATAAAATTAGTGCTTTAATGTTCAGACTCAAGGGGAAGAGACAAAGAAAGACCTTACCCATTGATATGTCAAAAAGTGCTTATATATACTTTTTTTAAATTTAGGTTGTTTATTTTTCATTTCAATGAACATCTACAGAGATTTTGG
>NW_006399890.1:8721401-8724628 GCF_000299155.1 Elephantulus edwardii | reverse complement strand
ATAAAAATAATGCCCTAAAATATAATACTTTTAGACTATTCCCTCCCCCATAGACTTCAATGCCATAAACATATTTCATCCAGTTTTTCTCAGTCTTACCCCTACCCCAATGCCAGCCTCATTATGCTGAGTGAGGTATCTCAGTCACAAAGGGACAAATGCTATATGGTGCCACTGTTATATATACTTTTTAAGTGTGTTTTGGAATGTCTCATTGACACAAGTCAGAACTATTAGGAACTCTAGCTATAGGAGAATGAAGCTATTGTGGTTGCAATATAACTTTGAGTGAATGTGTATCCACAAAACAATGAGTGGGTTTTTGGTTTCTTTGGTTTTTTGTTTGTTTTTTTTTTAAAGGGGGTGGGAAGCCAAAGATAAGGAGAATATTTTAGGTCTGTAACAATGGGCCTAAGTATATCAGAGATGATAAGGATGGCACAGGATAGGGCAAGGTTCAGACCCATTGTTCAGAGTTACTTATGAGTCATAGTTGACTTGAAAGAACCTAACAACAATAATGCTAAAGCTAGTGGCTTTGAAAATGTCTCATATAATTTTGAAAATGTTTGGGTTCATTTATAAATATTAGTTTCATACTTATACTAACTTAAAGATATTGCTTGGATAGTCTTCCCATTAAAGCTAGAGGGAAAGCATCTGTGTTACTGTCTTTGATCTTTGAATTACTGTGATTTTCTAAGCTTGGAATTCAGGCTCTTCTTGGTCCTCGGTTTCCTCTCTACAATAGTGGATTTGGAAAGAAAAACTCGTATAAGCTAATTTTCGGCAAAATATCTTTTCGTATGATTTCAAACCATGAGATACGAAAGAACCTGGTTCCTTTGAAATAAGAAGCAGCAGCTAATAGAGCAGCTGTAGGGACATTCCGAGACCTCCAATTTGTGCTTAGAGCTCTGCGGTGCAAGAGAGCTGACCAAGGACAATGTTGGCAGAGAGAGTTTATGGACAGCAGGGCCTCAGAATAATAGGTGGTTTAAAGGATTTAATTAACAGCTTTCCTCTGAAGAGTAGAACAACAGCCTTAGAGAGAGGGAGTCAATGGCATTTTTAAAAAGGACCTTTTTGAAATGTTTTTCTTCCAAGCATAAGGGAAAGCAAATAAGTGTTTAAATAAGTGTTGTACATACTAGTTAAATAATAATTTCACCTCTATTTAGGCATTTTTATTTGCCAAACTCAGGTACCATGCTACTTACAGATAGAAGTTTTTAAATATTTTATATAAAAAATTAAAAACAGAGGGAGTGTGTATGTGTGTGTGTGTCCCCTACTAATGTTTGTAGGCAGGGAGGACCACATGAGGACATATCTTCTGTGACAGGAAAACTTTCAGAACCGTTCACGTCACTTAGCTTCCCATGTTGTGCTACCAAATTTGGATTCATTTCTAATGGTCAAGCCAATAAAATTCTTTAGCGAAAGCTTCTGTGGAAAAGCTTTTATCATTTAATAGCTACCATTCATTCAGAACCCAGACCTCTGCTGGCTCCTTGCATGACACTGCCTCGGGGCCCTGTCCCTTTGTTCTGCTCCACACATGACTAGAAGAGGAGGAGCCAAGGAAGATGAAAGTTCTTGAAATTCATGTCTGGAAGGACTAGTTTGGCAACTTCCAGAAAAATGGAAATTAAATGTCCAAATTAATTCTTTTTCCCAAACTGAAGTGACTTCTTCAAGGAGTTGTTGTATCTGGTATAAACTTGCCAAATGCCACTGTGACCCATCGGAGGCAACTGTAGGGTGAACTCCCATCAGTTTCAAGTTGCTGCTGGAACCAACTCAGATTTTCCCACCAGATTCAAGGAACAAGAATTGATGGTGTGAGTTGAGGCATATTCTCTTGGGCTTCCTGCCCAGAGGTAGTTTGGGGTTTGTTTTTAAATATTTAAAAAGAAACTAGTCTTCTCATGTTCAGTCTTCCGAAATGAGCAGATTATTTTGATGGAGGTGATAATGGCAGTAATGGTAGTGGTTGTTCTTGTTTGGTTTGAATGAATCACCAAAAATCTGAGAATGCCAAAAGGAGAACCTGAGAACCTTGTCCAGCTTCCTTGCTTTGACAGTGAAGGATGACAAGGCCCAGGGAGCGGCAGTAGTTCTCAAAGTGGCAAGGTCTTAGATGGAAGTCATGTGCAGGGGACATTTCATTGTTAATGCCTAAATGATTCATTTGTCTGTTTCACAGTTTCTTTTAAAATATACTTATTGCTAATGGGCAAAAATTTTAGCTTGCATTTAGATAATTATCACAGAGTAATCAGTCTTTCAGCCAGTCTAAATTCCTGTTAAGATTAGTCCCTGACTTTCAGGGACTAATTTATTTTTTAATTTCCATTAAATGATGGAAGCAATACTGAGTTTTAATTGAATGGATATATTCATAGCCTACTGACCAGAAAAACAAAACTTTACTTATTCCTAAGTAATAAAATCTATTGTTGTGAAGCATTTTTTTGCGAATTTTGTCTCTGGTTTTAATCAAATATCTGAATTTTATAGACTTAATGTTACCATATGTATTAAATTATTTTAGAAAGCTACAAGAAATATACAGCATTTATTTATAAACCTGACTTATTATTAATGAATAGAAAACATTTTTATATAAATAATTAGTTGTCCTAGCTTTATGCATCAGAATTAATTGTTCCTTATTCTTTAAGCCACAATTATTTAAACTGAAAGTCAAAGAGTTGACAAATCAATATAGTATATTTAAATCAATAATATTTTAAAAAGAAACAGAAAGGAATGAAACAAAATAAAAGCCAACAATACATTTAGTAAAAATGAAAAGTTTTATCTAGGTTTAATATCTTATACCTTTAAATAAATGTTTTGTTTCTTCCCTATCTGTATGTCCCACTTGGCCTTTCAATCAAAACTCAAAGTATATCTTCACATGAGTCCATCAGGGAGGAAGAAGCCAGACAGACAGACAAGGGCTGCACCAGCCTATTACACCAGCACCTTGGCAATATCCCTAAGACCTAGAGAAAAAAAGGAAATTTGAGGATAGGAGTAAGCCAAAATAAATTCCAGATGGATCAAAAATTTTTAATGTAAAAGATGAAACCATAAGTGAAATATGAAGTAGGTTCTATTAGCAAAATTTCCTAAGAGGAATAAAAATGACATCAAATAAGTATTGATAAGTTCAATTACTGAAAAGTAATCTTTTAAAAGTTGTTGTTGTTGTTGTT
>NW_006399890.1:8658419-8719851 GCF_000299155.1 Elephantulus edwardii | reverse complement strand
GTTCTTCAGTTCCTTGAGCTTAAGATATGCTGAGCGAGTTCGGCCCTTTTGATTTTCTGACTCCAACTCCTTGTACATTTCATTGTAATATTTTGCTTTGTAAAAGCATGTCAATGTAAAAAGTTGTGCTGCAATCCCAAAGGCACACAGTTCAAATCCACCAGCTTCTCTGAAAGAGAAGGATGTGCAGTCTCTTCTTGTGGAATTAGGTACTTCTGATAATCCTCTGGAGGGTGAGCTGTGGGTCAGTTCTGACTCATGGCACACAAGAACAACAGCTTCACGTCTTGTGGAATTCTGTCAACAGTTTACTTGTTGTTGTTTTAAATTGCCTATCCAACCACAGTACAGTATTAATAGGGGAGAGGATGTTGAATTATAAGTGCTTAGGTAAATAAATTATGATATGATGATATAAAGAAGAATTATACTGCTATTATAAATTATCTAAAGTTCCATAGTTACTGCAGTAGAAAGCATTTATAAGTGAAATGAGGAGTTTACTCAGTATTGCACATTTTGTGGATGGCTCTATCTAGTTTGCATAGGGGGAGCTCTGAAGGTGTAGCCTGTGGTATATTTCTCTGATAACCAAAAGATTGTGCATCTCAACAGTTTCAACCCATCAGTAGCTCCATAGGAGAAAGATGAGTGGTTTCTTCTGATTAAGATATATAGATTCAGAAACCTGATGGAGGGTTGCTGAATCAAAACCAACCAAAAGCCACTGAGTTTGCTTTGGAGTATGCATCAATGTGTATGCAGTATCTATATAGATGGCATATATGTACATGTTGTTGTTAGGTGCCATCAGGTTGAATACAATTCATAGTGACCATGTGAACAACCAATCTGAACACAGTCCTATTTCTTGCCACCCTCACAATCTCTGACACACTCAAGCCCATTGCACTGTCACCACGTCAATTCACCCGATGAGGATCTTCCTCTTTTTCACCATCGCTCTACCTTCCCAAGCATGATGTCCCCTCTCCAAAAAAATTATCGCTCCTAGCAACATACCCAAAGTGTGTGAGATGAAGCTTCATGATCTTTGCCTTCAAGGAGTACTCTGGCTGCATCTTCTCTAAGACATACCTGTTAATTCTTTAGACAGTTCACACGATCTTAAGCATTCTTCTCTAACACCACAGTTCAAAGGCAGTAATTCTTTTTTTGTCATCCTTAATCATTATCTAACTCTTAGATGCATAGCAAGTGATGGAAAAGACCTGAATCAGGCACATTTTAGTTTTCAAATTGACATCATTACTCATCTAAAATTCAGAAAGATCCTTGACTACAGACTTTCCCAGTACCATATGTCTTCTGATCTACTGACTGCTGGTACCAAGGAGATTGTTGATCCAATAAGACGAAATCATTGATAGTTTCAATCCTTTATCTATCACGATGTTGCCTATGGGTCCAGAGGCAAGGATTTTTGTTCTCTTTATCTTGAGGTGCAATCCATGTTGAAGTCTGCAATGTTTAACCTTTTGCAGCATGTGCTTCAAGTTTTCCTCACTTTCAGCAAGGAAACGTGTGCCATCTGCATAGAGAAGGTTATTCATGAGTCTTTGATGCCATATTTTTCTTCATAGAGTCCATCGTCTTGAATAATTTGTGCAGCATATGGATTAAATAAGAATAGAGAAAGAATATAACCTTGACACACATCTTTCATAATTTTAAACCATATGGTGTTCCTATGCTCTGTTTACACACAGTTTCTTGGTCTAGGTATAGGTTTCACATAAGCACAATCAAATGTTCTGGAATTTCCGTTCATCTCTATGTTAGCCATAATTTTTTATGCTCCATATAGTCAAATACTTTTGCATAGTCAATAAAGCAAAAATAGACATTCCTCTGGTACTCTTTGCTTTCAGCCAACATCCATCTGATATCAGCAATGATATCTTTGGTGCCACAACCATACACACACATATATATGATTGTGTGTGTGTGTGTGTGTGTGTGTGTGTGTGTAATTCATATTATATATGTGCATATGTAATCTATACATATACATAATACTTTGGACATGTTGCTTGGAGGGGCTATTCTTTGGAGAGTGACATGATCCTGGGAAGGATGGAGAGTCAGTGAAGGAGAAGAAAATCCTGAACCAAGTGGATTGACAGAGTGACTGCCGCAATGGGCTATTGTATGCCAGAAATTGCAAGGATGGCACCAGATAGAACAGGGTTCAGATCTTTTATTCACAGTGTTGCTGTGTGTTGTACTCTACTAGATTGTACCTAAATAAACTAAATAAAAACATGTATGTATGTATGTATGCATGTATGTGTATGTATAAATATATACACACATACATAATTCATATATATTATACATATATATGTGATAGATTTAATTGATTTCTCAAAATATGTGTCCAGCTGAGTAGGCTATGATTCCTAGTATTATCCTTAATTTTAACTCTCCTTAATTTTGTGATCTGAAGTATTTATCCTATGTCTTGTAAGTTTTAGCCTCTATGGTTTTAATTAAGCATTATTCAAGGCAGAATACAATCTTTAGGATTAGGTTTTCATTTGATTCAATCTCTTAATAGTTATTAAAGAGCCAAGCAGAGATTGAAGGCTCTAACACCAGACATCAAGAAAGAAGAACCAGGAGCAGAGTGTACTGTTGGGCCTAGGATCTCTGAGCAGAGCACCTCAAGACCCCAGTAAAGAGGGATGCTTTGACACATGGTGATCACTAAGCATTGTGAGGCCCACAGATGTTAAATGGGGAAAAGGCATGCCCCAAGCACTAACAGAAAAATTGTCTTCTGTAATTTGAACTTCTAAACTCTTAAACTGAGAAACAATATTATTCTAAATCCATAGTTTTGATGAGTTAAGTTATAGATATATATAGATATATGTTGTTGTGTACTTTTGAGACAGAACTGACTGATACCTGACCCTTTGCCAGGTTTTTAGAGGCAATAAATCACATAGGAGGAGATTATCCATCTTTCTCCTATAGCAGTTAGTGGCTTCAAACCTCATGCCTTTGGGTTGGCAGCCAACTCCTTACTATTAAGCCACCAGAGCTTAGGGATACACACACACCTCTTCTTTTTTTTTCTATAATTATATTTTATTAATTTTCATAAACATTTACAGAGATTTTGGGTTTCCATTCATTCATTGTTGCACTATTCTCTCTACCCTCCTCCCAGTTTGTTCTTGTCCAAATGCCACAGTGCTTGTCAAAGCCAGTTCTGATTAATCTTCTTTGTCAGTGTGTCCTTTGCCATTCCCTATCACTCCTCCCTGAGAGAGACTTCTCCCTGAGTCATAAGGAAAAGGGGATGGCGTATTCTCTTAGCTACTTCCTGTTGAAAAGGGACTCTGTGGGTTTCAGGGTGAAGATCTTCTCTCACTACTCTAAAGGGCCCCTTTGGCAGTAGGAAACACATAGACTATTATGGAGATTGATTTTGGAATTTAGATGCACTCTTATTGATTGTGCTTGGCCGTACATGTTCATATCCTTGAAGATGTATCATGGGGGTGTTGCAACCTAGAAGACACAAATTTGACTAACAAGTTATAAGTACATGAGTCAAAAATTATGGAAAAGTAAAAGAAAAGATTCTTTCATTGTTTTACAAACCCTCCCCCAGGTCCCCTCCACCATGTAGCCCTCGCTCTAGTCTCCTGTGATGACAGAAATACCCAGTTATATCTCTCTTTTAAACGGTTCTCTCCCTCCTCTGTTTCAGTGCAGTATACATTATTGAACCCATCTTACTCAGTCTCACCCCAACCCCGAGGTTAGTCCCATTCTACAACAGTGGCATCATGTAATATTTGTCCTTTTGTGACTGGGATATTTCACTCAGCATAATGTTCTCCAGAGTCAACCATTTTGAATAATATTGCATGAGTTCCTTGTTTTTTAATGCAGCATAGTATTCCATTGACACACACCTCTTCTTGTTGTTTGTTGTTATGTGCCATCGAGATGCTTGTGACTCATAATGACCATATATACGACAGCCCTAAACCCTGCACTATCCAGTGCCAACCTTTTTGTCTCTGAGACACCTACTCCCATTACCCCAGTCACTGAGTTAATTTGTCTGTCATGTAAATAAATTTATATTTAATTTCTTGTGAGAAAAAAAGGAAATGTCGATGGACTAGGGTTAGAGTAGGGGAACACGATAGAAACTCTCCAAATGCTGATGCCAAACCTAAAAAAGTGTCCCACACCGTTACACTCAGGCGTTCACCTCCTGACTTCTATTCAATAAGTACTTTTTCTTTTTTATGACTTCTTCCCCAACATCATTTTACAATATAATCTCCCTCTGTGTTCTGCTAAAACAAAATATCTTTTGAAAAGTAGAAAAACTACAAAATGTTCTTCCATTTCCTATCAAGCTGTGAGAGACTCTTATGTTCAGAAAATTATTTCTAAAACCTTGTCATCTTATAGGCTATTACTAGTTGGCCCCCTTCGCTTCTCACAAACGCTCACAGGTAGTGAAAGCTCATCCTATCTAAGCCAGTAAGAAGAAGCTTGAACCAAAAAGAGAATGTAGACTTCTCAGAGAAGCAGGAGCAAGATGAATCATCAAAGTGTTTGAAATTCAGAAAGGCGAAAGAATATACCAATCAGCCTGCAGTGTGATTCCTCTGTGAAGCCAGTTGTTAAAACCACCAAAGTCTTAATATGCTGCTTATCAGACCTGTGTCTGACCTGCACACAGACCAAGTTGAACAGAGATACCCAAAGTAAAGAGAGTGCAGATCAATCCTTAAGCCACAACAAATTGGACTCCCTTTATCCCAGATATCTTTATTTGAAAGCCTGACTTTTTCCATCTTTATGGGACTTAGAGGCTTAGTTGCTCTAATGGGTAGTCCTTAGTGTGTTGCACTGCTAACCAAAAGGATGAGAGTATCAGTGGTTTGAAAACACCCTGGTGGTTTAAGCTGACTATCCTCTCCTTCAAATCTACCAGCTGCTCTGCAGAAACGAAGTGGGCGATCTCCTTCCAGCAAGATTTACAACCTCTGAAACCCAAGTGAGGGTTGCAAGGAGTTAGAACAAACCACACAGCAGTGAGTGAGTGAGAAGGCTTAGTGAAAATGTAATGTGACACGTTCATCAGAAATTTCAAAACCAGGAGAAGCTAAAGGATCATCCAAGTTCACAGAGCTGCTTAGTAGCAGGGCCAAGATAAATCACATTGAGCTAAATAAATAACATATATTTGGGGTGACTCAATGAACAAAATGAAAACTCATTCCAAACATAACAGTAAGTGCTGTTTACACTGCATAATCTTTTGGATGGTCCATACATTTTCTCGGAGCAAACAATAAGGAATTGATTGTCTTCAGTAAGTATTCGTACAGATGTGCTTCAACACAATGCTGCCAAAGCCTTTCAGGTAGGCTTAACCACACTTTAAACATACAAGAATAATTGTCTGTTGGAGTAAAATTATTTGTTAAAAAAATATAAGTTTTCTGAAAAAATTACAACAGTCATCTTTATCTGCTTTATCAATCTAAATTCTTATTTGTAAAATTTGTTTCACCTTATCTTCCTAAACGAAGAGAATTCCCAGACCTCTTGTGTTCCTAATCAAACACAAGCCTGGCAGCTTACCAATGTAGAGTTTGGGGGTTTTTTTTCCCAAATGTACTTTGCTTGCCAAAAGTACAACTCTTTGCATGTGTTGCCCAACATGTTCTTCTCTTTGGACTGAGAACAATACTCTCCAAAGTGTCCTTCTGTGTTTAAGTTGCATTCATTTGGAGTCAGGCTGAGCACACAGGACCAGTTGTTGTCTTCATTTGAATCGTGCGTTTGCCACAACCCGTAAGTGTGGGAGGCTCGGTGTTAATAATGTACAATGAGAATTACAAACTCAAATGCTCACCAAACAGGTGACCTAAGTGAAGGTTATGTGGGAGAAGCAACAGGAAGTGGTTTGGGTAGGAGAGAGTTTATAAGCAATGCCCTGCTGCTGAGTGGCAGGGAAGGCCAGTCCCCATCCTTTTATTCTTACAACACAGTGTATGGCAAGCGTTGACAAACTGTCCACTTTTTAAAAGAGAAGATACAAACCGAAGTTTCTACATGCAAAAACTTCCAACTTGTTCATCAAAGAACTGAAAAAAAAAAACAAACAAAAAACCAAACCTAAACACCAAAAAACAAAACCACAAAGTTTAAACTGAAAGAGATTTGCCATCTTTCTCCCATAGAGAAGTTGATGAATTTGGACCACTTACCAGTCAACACTCTTGGCACTAGCAGCCAGGAAATTAAAAGATGTATTGCGGTAGGAAAGTCTGTGGTTAAAGACCTCTCTAAAGTGTTGAACAGCAACGATGTCAGTCTGGAGACTAAGGTGTGCCTGATACAGGCCATGGTCTTTGCAATCACTTGCTATGCATCAGAGAGCTGAACAGTGACTAGGGATGATAAAAGGAGAATTTGATGCTTTTGAGCTGTGGTGTTGGAGAAGAGTATTGAATATACCATGGACTGCTAAGAAAATGAATAGGTTTGTCCTGGAAAGAGTGAAGCCAGACTGCTCCTGGGAGGCAAGGATTCTGAAGCTTCATCTGACATACTTTGGACGTTTTGCAAGGAGGGACCAGTCCTTGGAGAAGGACATCATGCTTGGGAGAGTGGAGGGACAGTGCAGAAGAGGAAGACCCTCAATGAGATGGATTGATTCAGTGATTGGGGTAATTGGGTAGGTGTGTCTGAGACAGTGTGTGTTCAAGACAGGTGTGTCCGAGATTGGCGCAGGATAGGGCAGGGTTTAGGGCTGTTGTACATAGGGTCACTATGAATCGCAGATGACTTTTAAAGTATTTCAAGTAAAAGTAAAATAAAAGAGTTTTGTGGATTGCTTATAGCCCACTGACCATCATTTGAGATTTCTAGGCCCGTACAATATTTAATATCATTAAATTGTATATTCTACGGCTTCACAAAATAATTTTTCAAATATAACTATATAGGAAGATAACCAATTGTTTTATATAAATACTATACATCCTTTAATCTCTAGCCTAATCACTTCCTTCCTGAAACAGTCCCCAACTCTCTGAACTCAAACATCCCATAAAGTCTGTTCCGCACACTCCGTGCTTAGTTTCCTTCCTTTCATTGTGTCTAATTATTTCACACGTGCAGGTCTTGTATACAGACACTATTGTAAAGCACTTGCAGGGCAAGAATTATATCTAATACTTTTTTTGTTGCCAACCCCACAGCTCAATAAATGTTTGCAGATGATATATTTTTCAATAAAGGAGAAGAATAGCTTTCACAGACACAGAAATAGGTATCTGTGCTAGAATTGAGGTGAGTGCCTTCAAGTTTCTGATTTTCTAGCCCAGGCAAGCTAACAAGTGGAAGTCTATGGGCATCTTGCCCTACTGTGCTGAGACACAGTGGCTTGCCATAACTTTTAAAAAGAGTGTAGTTGGCAAAATAACTATGACTTCATCATGTCTTTTCCAGAATTAATGATTGTGGGATGTAGTAAAAGAGGTTACAACCCTTTACAATTCTTGACTTTAAATGTAAACATTGCTGAGCCCACTTTTCCTGCAGGAAAAATTAGTTGGAGCATTAAAAGCATGGTAGACTCAATTAAAGAAAGTCAAGATTGTATTTTGCATGAACAAGTCATATCTGTTCTGGTCCTTTTTAGAGTGACTACAGGAAGCAAGGAAGGCAGTAGGACCAAGAGCTATAATTAACCTTTAGGCAGAAATGGGTGTGATAGGAGGAGAGGTGAGCAAGCATTGAATCTCCAGAAATAACTGCTCACAAACTTTGCCCCTCCTAGATGGAAGTGAAGATGGGTGGCTTGAAAAGTAACAAAAACCACAAGCAACTCTTGGCAGTGTCATGGCCATTGGCATTGTCTCTTTGCTGCCAACAGAAAGCTAAAAAGCCAGAACAGCTGGGCATTTGTGCCAGGCTGTCCAAGAATGTGTCTGGGAGTGAGCCTGACATTTGCTTTGAATTGGCCAGAACCACTTAAAAGAGAAATAGATGTATAGAAACAAGAACTCCTATTGTTCTCTACCTATATCCTACCACCCCTATGTCTTATGACCACACTTACAGTGATGGAGAATCCAGGTCTGGTAGAAATTGATTGTTTGTTCAAAGGACAACACCAAATTGACTGCCTGACTTGGAAATGAAGATAAAACACCCAAAAGTTGTATTTTACTAAAAAAAAGCCCTGTTCTCTAGATTCTGCACCGTCACAAATACCACACATTCAATTGCACACATTAGTTACATATATAATTCATAGACACTTCTTCACTGGTCTCAGAATTTCTTCATACCATTTATTTGGTAATCCCAAAAGGAAATCTATCATTAGAAACAAACAAAACAGCGCATAGACCACAACACTGAATTAGAAAGCAGAGTTTGGAATGCAATAAATAAATAAGTGTTATGGTTTCTTAAAATAGTGACTTCACTTAGACAAGCAATACTTGGGCCAAAATAAACATTAAATTAACATTGTTTATAACAAGCTGTAAAGACATAGAATGCTAACATTAGTATAATCTTCTCTTTTAAAGAATTTATTGTTAAATGATGATATTTCTTCATCTGCAAATTTAAGTTGCTAATAAAAAGTGATGCTGAAGGACCATGTCATGTATCCTTGGGATAATTGAGCCATGTTGTTGCAGTGGTTAAATGCTCAGATGTCAATTGAAAAGTAATTTATTTTAATCCACTCAGTGGCCCCAAGGGGAAAAAATACCTGATGATTTTCTCCCATAGAGATTACAGCCTACGAAACACTATAGGACCATTCTACTCGTGCTTGAAGTCTTTGAGTCGAAAATTGATTCAGTGACAGTAATTAACAGTGGTGTCTACTCTGTCTAAATTGTTGTTGTGTGTTTCAAGTCAGAACCAACCTATAGCTGGCCTTCCAGCAGGTTTTCAGAGGCAGTTATTTGAACAGGAAGAGATTGCCCATTCTTCTCCATAGGAGAAGCTGGTGGATTTGAACCATGTGTCTTCATGACTGATGCACGGATTACCACCAGATCACAAGAGTTAATATTAACTATGATAATTGATAGGTGTATATTATGTTTCCTTTTTTGATTTCTGCTTATGTTTTCTCAACAGCCTTTATAGTGAGCTTTTTTTGCATGAAGGTTCTTCCCATTGGAAACTTACCAATTTCACCAGGTAAGAAGACCTTTCTTTCCTCTAGTATCTTTCCCTTACTCTGTAAGGTACAGAAATAATTTAGTGAGATGAAGTTTGCTCTGTAAAATAATCTGAAATTCTTCATTACAAGCATACTATCTTTTGGCAACTTAATGTTATCTAATTCAGGACTCCATCTGAACTAAATTTTCATTAGAAGTTGTTAAACAATTCAAACCACTTTTCAACTTTAGAAAGAAAAGAACTACTAAAGAATTAATAATTTCTGAGATGGCTGGTGTATTTTACATTTACTATCTACAGTACATGATTTTTAAAATTTTTTTATTGTTGTTTTAACAAAAGTTTACAGAAAAGTTGGCTTTTCACTCATTCATTGTTGCACATTTTCCTCCCTACCCTACGGCAGTTCACTTTATAAAAAAAAAATTTATTTGTGTGTGCACGCACGCGCGTGTGTGTGTGTGTGTGCGTGTGTACTAACAAATCAGATCCAACTGGTACAAGAGGAGATTGCCCCTCCTTCTCCAGCAGGAGCATCTGGTGGATTCAAACCACCTGCCTTCGGGATTGTAGCACAGCTTCCTGCCACTAGGCCACCAGAGCTCCCTCTCCTAGTTCATTTTGGGGGGAAAAAGAAGTATTCATTCATTGTTACATAATTTCCTCTCATTCTCAGTCAGCTTTGCTATGCACTTCTTATTCTGGACTGTTGTCATACAAATAATGCTTAGTCATATATTCCTTTTAAATAGTTCTTTCTTTTATCTGTTCCAATGCAGCGTTCATTATTTATCCCCTTTTCTTAGTTTCCCTCAACCTCCATGTCAATCCTGTTTTATAACAGTGATGTTATGCAGTATTTGTCCTTTTGTGACAGATATTTCACTCATCATAATGTCCTCCAGGGTGTCCCATGTTCTGTGATATTTTATGAGTTACTTGTTTTTCAGTGCTCAGTAGTATTCCATTGTGTGACTATACTGACTATACCATAGTTTTTTTTATCCATTCCTTTGTTGATGGGCATTTGGTTTGCTTCCATCTCTTTGATATTGTGAATGATGTAGCAATAAATATCTGTTTGGGTAGCAGCTCTGGTTTCTTCAGGGTATATTCTTAGTAGTGGAAGTGCTGGGTCAAATGATATTTCTATTTCCAAATTTTTGAGAAAGCGCCATACCGCCATCCAAAGTAGTTGAACCATTTTGAACTCCCACCAGCAATGAATAAGGGTTCCCATCTCATCACAACCTCACCAGCATTTGTTATTTGCTGCTCTGTTGAACTTTGCTATTGTTACTGGGGTGAGATGATATCTCATAGTTGTTTTGATTTGCATCTCTCTGAGAGCTAGATCCCTATGAACATTTCTTCATGTGTTTGTTTGCTATCTGAATGTCTTCTTTAGTGAAGTATCTATTCATATATTGTGCCTATTTTGCGATTGAGTTGTTTACCTTTTTCTTATTGAGGTGCTGGACTATTCTTTAAATTTTATATATGAATCCCTTATCAGATATGTCATTGTTGTTGTTATTGTTATTGTTGTTTTTGCTGTGTACAGTTGGAACCGACCCCCTGGAGCTGGTGCTCCAGTAGATTTTCGGAGGTGGTTAATCACATGGAAATAGATTGCCCATCCTTCTCCCACAGAGCATTTGCGTGCCTTTAGGAGTGCAGTGCAGCTTCTTGTCATGAGGAAACCAGAACTCCTTCATCAACAAATCTTTTTTTCCTAGTCTGTGGGTTTCCTTTTTACCATGTTGGAATTTTTTTTATGTGTTTAGGGATTTAATTTTTCGAAGGTCATATTGATCTATTTTATTCTTTCTTGGTTGTAGGTTTTTCAAGATTGGGAAACTGCTTTTATCATTGATTAGGGCCTCCAGAGTTCTTCCAAGCTTTTCTTTGATGAAGTTTATAGTCCTTAGTTTTAATTCTATGTCCTTGATCCCCTTTGAGTTGGTTTTTATGTATGGTACATGGTGTGAGGTGTGGATCTTGCCTGAGTTTTCTATAGATAGTTTTCCAATTTTGTCAACACCATTTGTTAAAGTGACTTTCATTTCCTCACCCAACTGGTTTCCTCTCTGTCAAAAATCAGTTGACCATGGGTATATGAGCTGATGTCTGTGTTCTCAATTCTATTCCATTGATTTATGTGTCTGTCACTGTACTAGTACCACACTATTTTGACCACCACAGCTGTAGAGTAGGATTCGAGATAAAAGAGTTAAATGCCTCCAACCTTGTTTTGCTTTTTCGAGAGGGCTTTACATATTCATATTTACATACTTATATTTACGTATTCAGAGTCTCTTTCCATTCCAGACAAAAGTGGAAACTGCTTTTTCAATCTCATTGAAGAATGTAACTGGCATTTGTATTGGGATTTCTTTGAATTTGTAGATTACCTTTGGTGGGATTGACATTTTCATGATAATTGTATCTTCCTACCCATGAGCATTGTATATTCTTCCATTTCTCCAGGTCTCTTTTTATTTCTTGTAGTAAAACTTTGTCATTTTCTTTGAATAGGTCTTTTGTATTTCTTGCTAGATTTACTTAAAAGTACTTAATCTTGTGGTTAGTTATTGTGATGGGTATTTGCTCCATTTCTGTATTTGCTTTGTCACTGTAGAGAAATCCAATTGAGTTTTGTATGTTGGTTTTGTATCCTGACACTTTGCTGAATTGGTAGACTATATCCAGTAGATTTCTCATTTCTCACTTAATCTTTAGGGTTTTCTACATATACTTCATATAATCTGCAGATAGAGATAAGTTTATCTACTCTTTGCTAATTTGGATACCTCTTATTCCCTTCTCTTGTCTTCCTGCTATTGCTAAGACTTCCAGTACAATATTGAATAGGTGAGGAGATAATGGCATACTTGTCTAGTTCCTTCTTGTTCTCAAAGGGAATGCCTTTAATCTCTCTCCATTGGAAACAATGTTGGCTATTGGGTTTGTGCATATACTTTTTAACTATATTGTGGATATTTTCCTCTATTCCTATTTTGTTTAGTGTTTTAATCAGGAAAGGATGTTGGACTTTGTCAAAGGCCTTTTCTGCATCAATTGATAGGATCATATGGTTCTTGTTCTTTGCTTTATTAATGCAATAAATTACACTGATTGTTTTTCTGTGTAAAACCATCCTTGCATACCTGTTATGAATCCCATTTACTCATGGTGAATTTTTTTTTTTATATATACTGTTGGATTCTATTAGCCAGCATTTTATTGAGGCTTTTTTTAAAAAAAATCTATGTTCATGAGAGATATTGGCCTATAGTTTTCTACTTTGGTGGTGTCTTTACCTGACTTTGGTATCAAAGATATGTTTGTGTCTTAGAATAAGTCTAGGAGAATTCCATCTTTTTTTATTTTCTGAAATACTTTATGTAGAATTGGTGACAGTTCTCTGAATGTTTGATAAAATTTCCTAGTAAAACAATCTATTTAAGGGCTTTTTTGGTTAGAAGTTATTTTATTACCTGTTTAATGTCTTCTTTTATAATGTGTCTGTTCAGATGTTCTACTTCAGTCAGTGTCAGATTAGGTAGGTTTTGAATTTCCAAGTATTTGTCCATTTCCTCTAGGTTTTCATATTTGTTTGTGTATAGTTTTCATAATATTCCATTGCTAACTTTTTATTTAGTTGATTCTGTTGTGACATTGCCTCTTTAATCTTTTATTTGGATTATTTGTATCTTTTTTCCCCTCCCTTTTCCTTTGTTAATTTGGCTGGTGGTTTGTCAGTTTTATTGACTTTTTTGAAGAACCAACCCCTGGTACTATTGATGGTTTTGTTTTAATTGTTTTTCTGTTTTCTATGTCATTTATTTCTGTTCTAATTTTTATAATTTTTTTAAAGACAGTGTTGGGTTTTCTTTCAACTTGTTGGTGATGTTGGGTTAAAGAATCAATTATAGTTTTTTTCTTTGCTTTTGATGTTTTGCTTATTCCTATTCATTGACCTCTAATCACTGCATTGACAGTTTCCAAGAGGTTTTGGTAAGTTGTATTTTCATTTCCTTTTTATTTCTTCTAGTACCCATTCTTTTTCAAGCAGGTATTGTTGAGCTTCCTAATGTATGGGTTTTTCACTTTTATCCTTTTGTTATTAATTTGTAATTTTGCAGCATTGTGGTCTAAGAAGATGTATGCCTTGTATTATTTCTATGTTTTTAATGTATTGATGCTTGCTTTGTGACCTAAAATGTGATGTATTCTGGAGAATGTTCTATGCACATTGGAGAAGAAGAGACATGATTTTAAGTAAGTGGAATTATTATGTTTATGACTAGTCACCTATGATGTAATTGGCAAAGTATAATGTTATCTAAAATGAGATCCTGCCCATTTGTATTTAGAATATGTTTGATGTCTCTTCTCTAAAGTATTCAGTATCTCCAATGCTGTAAACCAACCTAGACACATGTCCAGCAGCCATTTCTCTTCTAACTTTACTATAATTCTTTACTTACCTATGAATTTATTACTAAACAAAAAAGGGGGAATATGTATGGGGATACTTTCATTCTTAAATAATTGTTAAATGCTACCTCTCAAAATATTTTTTACTTATGATGACTCCTCATTTGCTAGTGTTTATAAGCTTTCCACTCTGTATCTTGCATATGGCTTGATCAAGTGAGTATAAGGGTCTCTATGACTCATTTTCTTCATTTCTAAAATAAAGACAATAGAAAATATTTCTTGGGATTTTAAAATAATACAACAGAGGTAATCCATTGAGTGTTGTACCTGATTTAATAAATATTAGCCATGAGTAAAATAGTTTCATTAATAGAGTTGTAAATTTTAAAAGTGTCTTATGAGACTTTCTCATAAAAAGCAAGAACCTAGGGAAGAGATCAACCATCTTTTTCTTGAAGATCCAGTCACCTGAATGTGAGAACCAGTACTGTCACCACCAGAACCAGCACTACTGTGATCACTATGTTCTATTTTTCTTGAGAGTTGTTGCTGTAGCATCACCTCTCTGTTCTCTGCTTTGCTATTTCTCTTTTACTGTTAGAACTCCAGAATGGAATCAGGTTGAATTGAGGACATCGCAAAATGAAAAAATCCGTCATCTATAGCCTGTCCATAAAACTAGGAGAATTGAGTATGGCGTCTACTATTAGTTCCTCTTATGCTCATAAGCCTTTGGGACAAAAATCTAAAAGGCCAGCAAAGTGACTCAAGAGCTGACAACCAAAGATCAAAGGAATCAAAGAGGAACTTGAAAGTGATTTATCTTCCTACCTTCTATTTAGCATACAAAGCACAGCGAGGATGCAATTTTTAAAGATTGCTGCAAAAGAGAATTTTCCAAACTTTTCATGTAAATGCTAATGTAAATGGATGTGATTTATATATCATTAGGAAATCTCACTTTGAAATAAGTTTAAATATTTCTTAGAATATGCTGAGGTGTGCTTCTATCAGTAACAAATAATTTTGTCAAAAACTTTGTCGATAGCAAAGTATAGATGGGGAAGAGAATGCTTGACTGTGCATAAATTGAGATTAAAGAAATGGCCAAGAAATAAAATATTTCTGAGTTTGAATTGGTGCTATAGAAAATGAGAAACATCTGGAATCAGTCTGTATTTTACTGGTCAGAAACACAGGGCTGAGGTCCTTTGTTGAATCATTTACTTTATAAAGACATAGTAAAAACAAATGACTAAGCTGGCTGAAAGGAGAATGTAGTTTAATTCCAAACACCCAAGGCTTTAAGGTTACAATTTCGAAGCCTTTTTACTCTCCATGAACTAAGTATAATGTCTCCTCAAGCTAGTGCTTTTGTTTCATTTCAGTACATGCCTGAAGAATCAAGGTTTATAGACCAATTTGAAAATTAATAGAAATTTTACAGAAAGAATGAGATAAGGATTGATGTGGTGTTCCCCCCACCCAAACTCTTAAACTATTAGGTGTTTTCCATAATTAACCCCCTCACTACCAAAACCAGAAATAATCTGAGGAAAATATATCTATGTATTGACTTTTATCAGGTAGGGACAGCTATTAACAGCATGGGTATATGAATAAGATTGTTCCTCTTTTTCACTCTGGGAAATATTTAGTTGTGTCTAATTTACAGACAGGACTTCTGCCCAAGATAGAAAAGGGAGGATAGAGTCACTGCCTTAGTGGTATAGTAATTTCCATGTTGAGCTGTTAACTAAAAGGCTGGCATTTTTTAAAAAAGAAATTTTTATTTTATGCTTGTTTGCTTGAAAAGTTTGTATACATTGTTAATCCTTCAGCTGCTATGTAGGAGATAGATAAAATAATCAGCTCTCATTGAGATTTGCAGTTCCAGAATTCCAAGGAAGTGTTGTGAGGAGTCTGGCAATGAGCTGAGTTTAGAATTTAGGAGTGCCATTGTCTTCCTTGTCAACACTTTCAAATGCTTTTGCTGAGGTCCATAATTAAACAGCAGAAGGAAATTAGGTATTACTGAAGGCTGATAAAGTGACCCGAATTTGGAATTCTGAGAGTATTTTCTAATTATTTTGTGCTGTACCTTGAGCAAACAGTTAAGAGTGGGGCTATTAACTGCAAGGTTGAATGTTTGAAGTAAATTCAGAATAAAATCCTTGTGTTTTCAAAAGATCAAGTCATGAAACCCTAGGGAACAGAGTGTTACTTTCTCTGATATGTGAGATTGCCATGAGCACGAACCAACTCCAGGTTGAGTGTATGTATGTGTAAGACCAAAAAGACAGAAGGAGGAACCAGGGAGATGAAGAGAAAGGGAAAAAAGATGCAGGAAATGTCTTGAGGTGAAGGAGATATTCCAAAAATATTCTTTTCACTCTCCAAGTTACACTTTTCACTAGTAATTTTTCAAGATAATAAATACTATGAGGAGTCAAATCTCAAAAAACCCATGGAAAATAATAATATGTTGGACATAGTTGTATTTATGAAATTCTGTCACACTGGTCTTTTATATTCAAGTCATGGTAGTATGTGTACAGGGGTGGGCAGGGAGTGATCCCTATGCCTAGTAACTCTTATATGCCAGTTACTGAACTCAAGAGATTAGACACATTTAGAGCCAAGGCAATGGTAAGATGATCTCTTGCTAAGACACCATTCCCATGAAAAAGGGAAAGAATCACCATAATAGTCTCAGACCTGATTTTTTTTCTCTTACCACATAACCTGACCATAAAATAACAACTAGTATTAGTTTAGGGAGCTCTTGTTGTCTAGTGGTAAGGCATTGTGCTACCAACCCAAAGGCAGGCAATTCAAATCTACCAGTTGCTCTGTAGGAGAAAGATAGGTAGTCTCCTCCCCTGTGATTTACAGCCTCTGAAAACCTGCTGCAGGGTGAGCTCTGAGTCAGATCTGACTTGACAGCACATAATGACAGCAACAGGAATAGTTTGTTTAAGAAAGAAGATAAGGCTGCTTTTGGTGATACAAGACATTTCTCCTGAAGGTCAGGAGAACTTGTTAGGTGCTGTCAGATTGAATACAACTCACAGGCAGCCCTATGAACAACAGATCTGAACCCTGTCCTGTCCTTTGCCAACCTCACAATCTCTGACATGCTCCAACTCAGTGCTGCTGTCACTGTGTCAATTGCTTGGTTGAGGATGTTCCTTTTCTTCTCCATCCCTCCGCCTTTCCAAGGATGATGTCTTTCCAAGGAATGACCTCTCCTAGTAACCATGATAGCTAGTTATTATTAAGTTCATCATCTTCAACCTGTTTGGTTTTGTTTCATTTTTCAATTCTAATGTCTCTTTGGTTAATGTTTTCCATAGAATGATTGGTTATTGCATTACTTTTTGCTTTCTTTCACTTATGCAAAGGCTACATTTATTAATCTTCAAGGAAAATCCTTGCTGTATGTGTCCCTGTTCGTCTTGCCTGATCATTTATGGTTTTTAAACCTGAGTGCATTCATCTTCAGTCTTCATCTTTCTTGTTTGAAAGGTGCAAATGGGTGTCCCATCTCCTCATCATGCAGCTTTTATAGTCTCCTCTGCTGAATGCACTCCGGAGTTTATTGGCCTATGATATTCCAAGTACAGACCAGTGTGTACACAGAAATAGAATGTAAATTTTCACAGAGTCTTTGCAACTCTTCTAGGAAAAAATATTTTTTCAGACTTTATAAGTATTTTGCATTATTGTTGTGGTAGTTGTTGTTATGTGCTGTTGAGTCGCTTGTGACCCTATGCACAAGAGCCCTAAACCCTGCTCTATCCTGTGCCAACCTCACTGTCTCCGACACACTCATTCCCACCACCCCAATCACAGAATCGATCCATCTCATCGAGGGTATTCCACTCCTGTGCTGTCCCTCCACTCTCCCAAACATGATGTCCCTCTCCACAGACCAGTTCCTCCTTGCAACATGCCCAAAGTATGTCAGACGAAGCTTCAGAATCCTTGACTCCAAGGAGCAGCCTGGCTTCACCCTCTCTAGGACAAACTGATTTCTCCTAGCAGTCCATGATATATTAAACACTCTTCTCCAGCACCACAGCTCAAAGGCATCAACTCTCCTATCATCCCTAGTCACTGTCCAGCTCTCCAACACATAGCACACAGTTGCCAAAATAATGGCCTGGATTAGGGGCACCTTAGTCTTCAGCCTGACTTCATTGCTCTTCAGTACTCTGGAGAGGCCCCTGACAGCTGACTTTCCCAATGCAATTCATCTCTTGATTTCCTGGCTGCTGGTACCAAGAGTGTTGACTGTGGAACCAAGCAAACGAAAACTGTTAACAATATCGAACTCTTCACCATCCATACTGATGCTGCCAGTTGGCCCAGTGGTGAGAATCTCTTTATTCTTGATGTTGAGCTTCAATACATATTGAAGACTGCAGTCCTTGACCTTCTGCAGCAAGTGCTTTAGGTCCTCCTCAGTTTCACCAAGTAGGGTTGTGTCATCTGCATAAAGCAGGTTGTTGATGAATCTTCCTCCAATCCTGATGCCACATTCCTCCTTGTACAGCTCAGTGTCCTGGATGATCTGTTCTGTATGCATACAGATAGAAAAGGTATAGAGACAGAATACATCCCTGGCAGACACCCTTCCCGATTTTGAACCATGCAATGTCTCCTTGCTCTGTTCTGATGACTGCCTCTTGGTTCATGCATAGGTTTCACATAAGCACATTCAAATGTTCCGGGATTCCCATTCTTCTCAGAGTCAGCCACAGTTTGTTGTGATCCACACAGTCAAAAGCCTTTGCATAGTCAATGAAACACAGATAGACATACCTCTGGTACTCTCTGCTTTCTGCTAAGATCCATCAAACATTAGGTATAATATCTCTAGTGCCATGGCCTCTTCTAAATCCAGCCTGCTCATCTGACAGTTCTCTGTTGACATGTTGTTCCAGTCATTTTTTTTATTATTTTCAGCAGAATCTTGCTTGCACGTGATATTAATGATATTGTTCGATAATTTCTGCACTCTATTGGGTCACTTTCTTTGGAATGGGAACAAATATCAATCTCTTCCAGTCAATTAGCCAGGTGGCTGTCCTCCAGATTTCTTGGCACAACTTAGAGAGCACATCGAGGGCAGTGTCTGTCTGTTGAACTATGTCAATTGGTATGCTGTCAACTCCTGGGGCCTTGTTTTTGTGAATTCCTTCAGAGCCACTTGCATTTCCCCCTTCATCATCACAGGCTCTTTGTTCATACATTGTTTCATAAAATTCTTCTGTGTCTACCTATTACTTCTGGTACTGTGACTCTGTGTATCCTTCTTGGATCATTTAACATTCTGCCCTTAAGTATTGCCACTCATGACTTGAATTGGGTTATCTTAACTAATGAACAAATTCTTCCTGAAGCATTATAAGGAGCTGTAATGGTGCAGGGCATAATCACAACTTGAAACCTCCAGATGCTCACAGGAAAGAAAATAGGGGCAGTCTCTGCCCGTAAAGATTTATAGTCTCAGAACTCTTATGGAGAGTCACTATGAGTTGGGCTCAACTCAATGACAGTGGAGTTTGGGGTTAGATCATTATACTCTTTTGGGGACTATCTAAATTATATCAAATTGACAACCATGACATGAAAGACAGCAGAAACCTGAGGGACAGCGAGTTTATGTTCATGATGGAGGGATAACTCCAAAAAGGAGGGTAGCAATGGGTACACAACTCAATGAAAGTAATCAATGTCACTAAATTATACATTCAGAAGCTTAAAAATCATTGTTCCACATGGTGAGTATATTCTCAACAACAAACTGTAAAACTTAAAGAAAAAAAGCTAAATAAGAAGGCAGCCTGGTCTGTATTTTCTGCACCAGGACTTTGTGTCTCGCTGCCATGGCCACCTCACTCTGCCATCACTCATGTGCTTCCCCGGCTGCAGGCAATTAAACTGCTTCTCGGACCTTTGAAATAAGGTCTATAAGAAAGTGCCACGGTGACATGCAAATCTTCTTCAAGGACTCAATGAGTACCCATCGGACCACTTCCATTTTTATGAGATTTTATAGAACTTTAAGCCTTATGGTCACAAAATATTCTTTAAGCCTTCTGATCACAAAACATCTTCTTTATGAAATACTCAGAACTTCCTTCTTCACAGTGGCAAGAATAAAGAACTTTCTCATTATTTCTTAATGGCATTCAGCTGCCCAAACTGCAGTGCTTTCAGCTGTACTCTGGAATTCACTATGTCTTGGGCTCACTTTTCATTTGCAGAAACATATGTACAAACACACACATTTTTTTTCCTCTTTATTTCGGAGCCAGAAAGGAGTAGGTCTAGCTTGAGTGGTGAGGTCAGTAGCCAGGAAAAGGAGCAGCTGACAGACCTGAGACAAAGGTGAGTTAGAACAAATCCTGAAACAAAGCAGGCCTGCAACTCAAGACCCAGGGAAAACCCAGGTCCACAGACATAGGATCAGAAACTTTGGCCCATACAAACTGCTGAAACCAGAGGGGTATAAAAGGAGGCAGCAAGAAACCAGCTTCATAGACTAGCATCAAAGAGGATATTCTAGCCATTTTCTCTTACTACATTTCTCTACATTTCAGAAGAACAGGAAGTAAGTCAATAGAGATGGGAACAGGGATTGGAGATGGGCTCACAAGGACAGGAGATCTGAAATAACTTTTAGTGAAAGCATGACAGCATGGAGAAAGATGGGTTCTTCAAGAGAACATTATTTGATGATTAAAGGTAATTTACTTTGCTGAGGTCATTTATGCTGACTGAAAAAAATCCCATTTTCTAATCTCAGACATGTATTCTATAACCATGAAAGTCTCCCTGCCTCAGGTCCTCTTTTGAAGCAGAAGGCTTTATTTATTTTTTTTAATCCTCTAAAATTCAGCATGTAATCTCTTCCTATGACAGTGGTTTCCTGTCAGTTCCTAGGAGTGAGTTTCACTGCTACTTCTTTCTTTATCTAAGCTCTAGTTTTCCATCTCCCCCACCCCCAGTATGTCTTACTTTGACCAATCCTCCAATATTTAAGATTTTCTTCATCTGCATTTCCTATCTTTATATCTCATAATAGTACAAATCTGTGCAAAATGAAGGATAAGAACTTCCAAATATCAAAGTGGCTACTTGAGCCATCTTCTCTGGCTTGTGTGGATGACCAGCCATTGTCCTCATTCCACGTTTCACCACCCATGTGATGGTAGACAAGACTCTTCCTCTCCTCGAACCTCTCCTGTCTAATCTTATGAGGTTTTGTAGGAATAAGATTAAATAATGGAAGTGAGATGGTTCTAAAATTTAAATTGTTGTACAAATGGAAGCCACTGTTGCAATAAAATATGTATTCGTTGCTCCTATAGAAGTGTGTCTGGGTATCCTTCAGTCATTCTGTCCCCTTCTTTATGGAACCTCTGGTGAATTATTAGAAAACTCTAGTGACCTCATGGGTAAGGAGTTGAGCCACCAACCCATAGGCAGGTGGTATGAATGCACCAACTGCTCCTCTCGTGTAAAATGGGAAATCTCCCATGTGATTTACTGTCTCTGAAAACCCATTGGATGGTCAGCTATGAGTCTGTTCTGACCTGATGGCCATGAGAGTGAGTGAAGTGAAGGGTCACGGACTCTTGCTAAATTCCATACTCTTCTATCAGCTTCGAATTGATCCTTTTCAGAAGGGATGGAGATCAGGATGGAACTTCAGGGTCTCTGGTTAAATGAATTATCCTAGATAATTTTATCTACTCCAACCCAAACAAGGAACAGCAATAACAAAATATTGTCAAAATCATGGCACAAACAGCCAGTAATTCAGCACTGTGGTTCTGAGAATTTGAAATTTCTATACAAACGTGTTCAAGCAGCCATCAGCAGCAAGTTTAACTCAGTCCACACTACTTAAACCTCAACACACAGAGTTGCCTATCAAGTATGTCTCAACTCTTTGTTCATATCCAATGATGAGTCATTTATAGATCCTTACTTATGAAACTCAAATACACATATAAAAATAATAATTTTCAGTGTAATAATTGCCGTGTTGTTGTTGTTGTTAGGTACCATTGAGTTTACTACTACTCTTAGTAACCCAATGAAAACTAGACCAGATCCTTGCCCTGTCTGGCAACATCCTCACAACCCCATTGTGCTGGAGCCCACTGTTCCAGTCACCGTATAAATCTAACTCACAGAGGCCTTTCCTCTCTTTCAAAATGTTAGGGGGAAAGCGTCTAACTATTATTTTCTAAAATATTTGAAAGAGAATAACACATGAGGTAGACCTTCAAGGACGAATACAAGTTTGTTGAGCCCAGTACAGTGGGTCGCTGCACAGGCTGTTGGCTAAGTGTACCTGTTTCAAATCCTGGGTCTGCCACTTCTGACTAAATAACAGGCAAGTTACTTGATCTCTTTGTGTCTGGAATTTCTCGTCGCTGCAATAGATGTGCCACCTCTAGGTTTGTCATGAGCAGAAATGAGTTAAGGCATTAAAGGCACACAGAACAGCTCATGTAATTAACCATTCAGTAAGTGGTGGACACTTACTGTGATTATTGTTTTTCATTAAGCCAACAAGCAGCAAAGAGAGTACTAGCAGTGCCCATCTCTTTTTAAACACCTGGCTTCTGAATTGAAAATATTTATAATGAAATCTTTATTAATTAATAACAATAAGGAAAGATGCCGTTTGTGGAACAGGCACTAGACTCTACTCCTGAAATCTTATTTCATTTCCACAACTCTGAGAACCAAAAACTTACACTGAAGTATGAAAATGTAGTAAATAGTGCAAAGTAAGTGAAGAATAAGTAGCATAGAGGTTAAATACAAAAGGATGATGGAAGAAATCTTCACATACTTCTGACTCTAAAATAAGATAAAAGTCAAAAGGATGCCAAAATGTGTCCTTAAGCCAAATGAGGTTTTGGATTGTTTGCTTAGGTTTTTGGGGTTTTTTTAGAATGCCTGTTGCTTCTAAGTGGGACATTCCCTTTCCAGTTGTTTCCATTCCCAATGCTCCTTATTGGCTCATGTTCAGCTCTGGAAACATATGAGTACTGAAAGGCCGTGTGGACAAGGTTTGATAACTTGAATTTGGTGGCTGCTCACATTCGTTGAGTGATGTTTGTATCCCAGGCACTCTTCTTGCTACTTTTGTACATAGGATCCATTTAATCCTGAATACATTAGCATTATCCCCAATTTCCTTAGATGAGGAAACTAAGTATTAGAGAGGATAAACTTTTCAAGAAGGGAAAATTAGAGGCACCGAAGCAGGAAAATACATCTCACAAGGCTTATTTTACTGGAAGGGGCGTTCCATTCAGGGAAGTAGTTTAAGTTCAGGTAGGCAAATTTGGCTGACCTTAAAGACCAGGTTCAGGAATTTGAACTGGGCTATGGGAAGCTAATAAATGATAGGTTTCCTCTTCTTCTTTACAGCTCTGTGAAAATTCACCCACAGGAAACATGTAGGCTGCTCCACAGTTTACTCTAACGAGGGAGAGCTGATAGGTGGAGTTGATATTTGGAGAATCCCTGACTATAGGTTGGAACATACTGTATCTCTCATAAAAACAAAAAGAATGCAGACCCTTCCAATAAATATTTTCTGTTGGGCATTCCTCGTTTATCAATTTCAAGAAAATAACCACCCAATTTCCCTCCCTGTATTTGAGTCCTTGAGATCTGACTAATACTTAAGTCTTGTATACAGAATCATCAAAATAAAGAACACGTTTTTAACCTTTGATGTTAAAAGTTCTAGGACCCTATCCCTTTTTCTCTCTTTTTCCTTATTTTTCCATTCCCAAAATGATCCGCAGCAATATTGATCCAAATGTTATTCCTTCACTGAAAGTATAAATCTCCAGAAAACTTGGTCATACCACCACCTACTCCAACCTCCACAATGCCTTGGGCTTATTTCTAGAATACAAAGTGTTGTTTGTCTATATTAGACCATGGGCTCTGTGAAGGCAATAACCTACCATGTTCTCCTCCACTGAATACATCCCAGAACACAGTCAGTGCTCAATAACAATATTTATTATGAATGAGGAAATGATTAAGTGAGAATATTTGGTTCTTACTCATTCTCAGACTCTAGTCTTCAATAAGCCAGTCTAGTCTCCTCCTCATTCACCTGATCCTGCTGTTGTTGTGTGCTGTTGAATCAGAATTGATCCATAGCGGACCTTCTAGTGGTTTGTCCAAGGCAGTAAATCAAGGAGTTTGCCCATGTTTCAACCATGGCGCAGCTGGCAGCTGGTGGATTTGAACCACATGCCTTTGGTATTGGAGGGCAACTTCTTAGCCCTTTCAAAACAACTTCTCCAGATGTAACATGGTCTCCTCATTTACGATCTGGTTTGAATCCACCAGTTGTTTCATGGGATAAGTCTGAGTTCTTCTCCCAAGTGATTTATTGCCTCTGAAAAAACTCAGTGGAGGGTCAGCTATGGGTTGGTTCTGACTCTACAGCATACAACAACAACATTTGCAATCCAGCAAGTTCACTACAAAGTATTAGGTGTTCATCTCTTACCAAAAGTCACTGACTGTTCCCTTCCCAGTTTTATCGTTGATTATACACTAAGTGTCCTTGGGACTCACTATTCTTCTCTTTCCATCTCAAACCCCTGTAATCATGTCTGAATGGCTAAAATAAAGAGACAGAGAAGGGAGAGCTAACAACTTCTGGCCTTGATAGCATTTTGTGGTCATTCCTGGCGTGTAGGAGATATGTGCCTGGAGAGAGAGAGACAGAGGAGAGGGGAGAGGTGGGAAGAGAGGAGAGGAGGGATGGGATCATCCCACAGGTAGAGATGATCTTACTGACTCTTAAGAGGAGCCTAGATACCTCTCTGCTCACAGGAAAGGGGTAGGTCTGAAATGGGCAGTCATAGCTCTAGGGGCTCTGGAGGAGTTCTACCCAGCAAGTCACACCTGGAAGTTCAGTGCTAGCAATAATAATTATCGTTTTAATAGTATAATCACTAACACCTACAAGCACTCGCTGTGTTTCAATTGCTGTGCTAATAATAATATTACAATTATTACCTCAGTTATCCCTTATATCCTACAACTTTGTAGAACCTTACGAAGTTGGTATTTTATTATTCCTATTTTATGTATAAGGAAACTGAGGGACTGAGAAGTTAAGTATATTGTTCAAGATCACACATGTGAGAAGGAGCCAAATTTGAACTCAAGAACTCTGGCATCAGAACTCTACTCTTAATAATTCAAAACAGACACTCCTTGATTGACTTAGAGAGTATGGAAGCATTCAAGGAAGAAGCAACCCATTTTTTTAACAGTATAACCCTCACAAAGTGAGGACAATGTGGGGGACCACTGAGTACTAAGGAATCTGCAACAGGTAAAGAGAAAAGACTTCCTGGGGGCTACAGACTCCCTGCTTGGGTGCTTATCAAAAGGTTGGGGATTTCAGCACATCTAGGGGTGTTCTGAGAGACAGACATGTCAACCTACTTCCAAAAGATCACAACCACTTAAAATCCTGTGGAACTCAGTTCTACTGTGACACACATGGCATCCCTATGAATGAAAATTGAGGTGATGGCAACTGATAACTAGTAAATCAGTATTTTAAATGTGTTCTGTAACATATATAGAAAGATCAATGGAGCAGAGGGCTGCAGAATGTTGTATATGCTCCTTAGAATTGTATCATGTAAACCCCACTAAACTTAAGTGATACCCCCCAAGTAGAAAGGATTCTTTACACAGTAAAATAATATAAGAACAGGCCACTGCAAGTCAATTGATGGAGTTTGAGCTAGTTTATCATTAAAAAAATTGATTAAAAGAAAATTGAAACTGATAATCTAGGTGCCATGGTAACATAGAAAGCAGGTATATTTCCCAATATGTCCCCAGAGTCTCTCTGCAGCCCCCTCTACTATCACATCTCCTTTTAAACTGCACCAACACCATTGAACATGCTATTAAACTATTCCCTACATGCGCGTTCTGCCATCCTTCTCACACTGTCCAAATATTCTCCTTCCTCCTCAGCCTCCTCCATTGTTCTTTACTTGAGACCCACTTTTCTTTCAGCCCTAGGTATTCATCTACCATTCATGTATGCATGAATTCATTTGTTTGTTCACCCTACCAATATTTATTGTCTTTCTACACATCTTGGTCCTTAAAGTAGGTGCAGAAGTGATACAGATGAAAAAACAAAAAAAAAAAAAGAAGTGATACAGATGAGAAAGACATCCTCAACTCTTAAGATACTCATAGTCTACATGGTTAATTAAATAAAGTTAATTAATTGCAGTCAATTCTTTAATTGTTCTTATTCAGCTATAGGGATTTTGATGTTTTGGGAGCATTTACAGCTTATGGGTAATACTTTGAAACACTTAACACAAATATACTATCATGAAACAAAATTTGAAAGCTTTAAGTCAGTAAGTTTACATGTTGCTATCATATCTCTTCAGGACTCAGTTTGTGAGGAGACAGTAAAATTCCGAGTTAGAGTTCTGTTGACATAGTCCAGAGACTTGCCAAATTCTTGAATCACATTCTTACACGTTTCCAGGACTCAGAGGATCTAAGCAATGCTCATGAAAAAGTTCAGATGGACAAAACTACCTTTCGTTTTACTCCAGCCTGCAAATGCTGGGGTTTATTTTCCCCTTAAATGTGTTAAACTAGAACATGATAGCTATGTGTGGTGTGAACATAATTTGCTCCCCAAGACATAAAATAGTGAATTATATTAAGGGAACCACATCAGGTGAAAGATTTTAAAAAATTCTCTTCTGGTATTATCATGTTTCAATGAGTCATGCAGGCTCCATCTGAAGACATAAAAGCTTATCTTATTCACTATACTTTAAATATCTCATTCAACTTATTTTCGAGCAAGACTCATGTTTTAATTGTATGGTTTTTACCAGATTTAGTACATACACATCAATTGTCATCTACGTAATTATGACTCCTGTGACTCTATGAATGGTTTGTGACTATAGTAAAAAAAAATCATCAAAATGGAAATCAATCCATTCTCTGATGTCCTCACATTCCCTAATATTCTGGTGAGAAGAAACTGAGTGCCACAAGTTGTTTCCAATTGGCGGCTCCCTTAAAGATTGGCGATTCAAATCTAACCAACAATTCCTCAGAACAAAGACATGGTGAATTATTTCCAGAAAGACTGCAGTCAAGAAAACCCTATAAGAAGTTCTACTCTTTCATAGTTGGGGTTGCCCTGAGTCAGGGATTGGCTAAATAGCAACTAACAACAATATTCTGGCAATAGAGGTGTGTGTGTGTGTATACATGGTAAGAGCACTGTTTTGGTTTTTAAATACATCATAATCCCATAGGGACAAAAATAAAATCAATTACTTTGTCCATCAAGATAGGTTGAAATTGATGCATTAATCTTTCCATTCAGTGGGTAAAAGAGATAATCTTATCGTCCCTGTGGTTCACTCACATCAAGTGGGAACCAACTCATAGCTGTCCACTCTTTTGGTTTCTGAGGCTGTAAATCTTATGGAGAAGTTGCACATCTTTCTCTCTATCATTAGGACTTCTTCTTGTTGTTGTTGTGTGACTAATAGCTGACTTTCCAATAGATTTTCAGAGGCAGTTAATTACATGGGAAAAGATTACTCATCTTTCTCCCATGGAGCAGCTGGTGGATTGGAACCACATGCCTTTGGGATTAAAGCACAGCTTTTTACCGGTTGGCCAACAAATGCAATTATACACCCAGCTTTAATGCACTATTAGTTTGGCATTTTGCCAACAGGAATTTTTACAAGTCAACCTATGTATGGTAGAAACTGCATTTCTTCCACAGCTTATACAATGTTGTTGTTGTTAGGTGCGTCAAGTATGACTCATAGAAATCCTATGAATAGCTGACCTAAACCCTGCCCTATCCTGTGCCATCTCATAATTTCTGACACACTAGAGCCCATTGCTGTAGTTACTGTGTCAGTTCATCTCCTTAGAAGCCTTCCTCTCCTTCACTGACCCTCCACCTTTCCAAGCATGATATCCCTTTATAAGAAATAGCCTATCCTTACATGTCCAAAATATGTGACACAAAGCTTCATCACCTTTGCTTCCAAGGAACATTCTGGTTCCATTTTCTCTAAAATTCAGCACTCTTCTCCAACACCACAACCTGAATGTATCCTTATTAATTGTCTATCTCTCAGATGGATCACAAGTGACTTGAAAGAGTGTGGCTTTAATCAAGTACACTTTAGTCTTTAAATTGACATCATTGCTCTTCAGAACTTTGGAAAGATCCCTGACCGCATGTTTTCCCAATAGTATTTATCTCTAGATCTCCTGACTTCAGGTACCAAGACTGTGTTTGACTGACTGTGCATCCAAGCAAGATGAAATCTCCTTTATTGGACCATAATATTCCATATCATTGACCCACTTCCTATCCAACTTAGCATTGATATTTGGTTTTAGTTGGTGGGGGAAAAAATCTAACAAAACTATGAAAAGTTTTGCTTTCAAAGCATTTATTAAGAGACCTTGGTTCCATTACAGGATATTTGCATCTCCTGGCATCTGTAACTGTCCCTCCAGTACATTAGGGGAAAGTTCAAGGCAAAACAAATATATTTCATTCAACCATGTTCAGAGCACACAATAAAAACAGTCAAAAATTAAGCTGATGAAACAAAGTCACTTTATCATTTTACCTCACAAATAGTTTTTCACTTTCTTGCCTTCCTTGTAATGTCTCTTCAACATAAATGCATTTTTAAAGGATTTTCATTTTATGATGTGTTGAACAATGTAAAATAGCATTAGTAAACCCATTTGAGATGTGAATTTTTTTCAGCTCTCACAAATGGCTATTAAGATTCAGAAAGAAATCAAGACATAAGGGGAAAGGCAGCGGTTGCAGCTGCAGAGTCTTTATTGTGTTTGTTTACGTCATAAACCTCTCTGCCAAGCCAAAATGGTTTAAATTTGCAACATACCATGAAAGTTCTTGCTTCCTGCTTTCACCCGCTGCCTTGAGTAGGTTCTGACTCATAGCAATCCTATAGGAGAGCGAGCTGTCCCATAGGACTTCCAAGGTTGTGATCTCTCTTCTTGCTTTTTATTGCGACTGGAATGAACGTTTATAAAGCAGATTTGGCAAAGTTGTAATCTTTACAGAAGCTGACTGCCACATCTTTCTCCTACGGAGAGGCTAGTGAGTTTATACCACCAACTTTTCAGCTAACTACTGAAAACCAGGACTTAAACAGGGCTCTAAACTGCCTGTGGGTGTTTGCAGAGAAGAAGAGTTTTGGTGGCATGGCACTGATTTGTCTTCCACACGTCTTCCACCAAATCTTCTTCTGGCACCTTGGCAACCGGGAACGGGGACAGGAGGTTCTAGCTGTGCAAACTATTACGACAACTCTATGGCAATGTTCTACCGGCACAATGACAAACGGTCTCTTTTTTAACTGGGAACAGACTCCCTACATTTTAACATGAGGCACACGTTATAAAGGAAAGCATTTTCATTTTCAGGAAGGATGATATTTATCTTCATAGTTTAGAACTAGGGCTTTTTAATTCTATCTTGCATGTTATTGTATCTCTATCTTTTTTCACAAATTTAAATCATATATTTAAAATAAAATTTATAAAATGCCTAATCTGCCGACTCAGGAGCCCACAACGCAGGATGTGGTGGGAGTGGGCAGCTGCATGCTACTCTAGCAGAGCTGGACTGCAGGTGGACTGCCCTTCCTCCTTCCCACGCCCCTTAGTTCAGATACTCAAGGGGTTCATGCGTAGCCCTGAGATCACACAACCAAATAAGCAGGACCCCAAAGATTTCCTGAGTCTTTTCTAACCAGGAAGGCTGGATGTAGCTCCCCCTGCTTATCCTTGAGCAGAGAGCATCCCCAGATGGGGAAAAGCAGGGTATCGCTGGGCTGGACAGGGGAGTTATTTCTCTATCTTTTGCTCTATCACAATGAATAACTGATTTGAAGAGGAAAAAGAGCTATTTATCCATTCTGAGAGCCATGGCAAGATGCTGCCTATAGAACCAAGCCTTCCTAAAAGTTCAAATGCCTTAGGTCTAGAATTAGCATTGGATAAATTTTTGTTCATTTTTCCCACTAACCTGGAAATTTGTTGCCAAGCAAGTTCTGTACAATAACTATTCTTAGTAAAATTGATGGGTGTATAGGAAATGTCAAGTGCAATTGGGTTTTTTCCTCCAAGATTATAAAACTGGTCTCTTTAAACTTGCTTCTACTTCTTGATGAGATTGGGTGATTACTTACTCTTTTGTTCATTCATTTTCTTCATTCAAAACATTTAGTAAACACTGTTTCTACACCATGACATGAAACAAGTAAAAACTAGTGAAGATCTTTGCTATCTAGTTGGGGAAACAAATGTCATTAGTTGTGAAATTTCTTTAGTTATATTAACAATAGATGATACTTACATAACATTTACTTACATCCCCATACATATCAATGTTCACAACTATCTTACCATTTTTATGCTGCCATTTTATACATAGTGAAAATGAAGCATAGAGAAACTATGATTGGGTCTTTTTAAAAGTACCATAGATTCAATTCTGAACCACAGGGACCTTATGAGACTACAGAAAAATCAATGACTGATCCTACAGCATCCTCAGAATCACTGCTATGTTTGAGTCTGTTGTTGAGGCTACCATGCCAACCCATCTTGTTGAATCTTAACAATAAAAATTGACTATGACATTGCTCTCCAAGGATTGGTCCTTTTGATAACATGTCAAGAATACTTAAAATTAAATTTCACCATCTTTCCTCTAAGGAGCTTTCTAACTGCTGCTGTTATTATGTGCTGTTGAGTCACTTGCAACTCATAGCAATCCTATGTACAACAACTCTTAACCCTACGTTGGCCTGAGACAGTCTCACTGACTCCAACACACCTACCCTCATCACACCCAGTTACTGTATCAATCTATCTCATCTGGGGTCTTCCTGTCTCGTGCTGTCCCTTCACACTTCCGTGCATGATGTCCTTCTCCAAGAACTGGTCTCACTTGGCCATGTGCCCAAAGTATGTGAGATGAAGCTTTAAAATCCAAGCAACCAAGGAGAAACTTGGTTTCTTCTTTCAAAATGGATTTGTTTGTTATTTTAGCAGTCCACAATATATTCAATATTCCTCACTAACATCACAATGCATCAGTTCTTCTTTGGTCTTCTTTAAGCATTGTCCATTTTTCATATGCATATGTTGTTGTTGTTGTTGTTAGGTGCCTTTGACTTGCCTGTGATTAATAGGGGTTCTGAACAAATGGAAGTCTTTCCCTATCTTCACCACCCTCACCATCTCTGCTATGCTTAAATCTATTGTTGTAATCACTTTATCAATCTATCTGTCTTCCTTTACGTTTTTCCAATCATGATGTCTTTTTCTAAGGACCGGTGCCTTGTGGCAACATGTGCAAAGTATATGAGATAGTTTTATCATCTTTACCCACAAGGAAGATCATGGCAATACTTCCTCCAAGACAGACTGGGGTTTGGGTGTTGTGTTTTTTTTTCTTTTTTGCCAGTATATGGTATAGTCAATACTCTTTACCAGCACAATTCAAAGACATCAGCTTTTCTTTCATCTTCCTTATTCATTGTTCAATTTTCACATGAATGTGAAGCAATTGAAAATACCTTTGCTTTGGTCAAGTGTACCTTAGTCCTCAGCATGATAGTTTTCCTTCTAAAACTGAAGAATATTTTGTAGGAAATTTGCTCAATGCAAATATTTTTGGTAAATAATAAAGCAACTAGTAAGTAATAAAGCCAGGAGGCATTGATGGCTCAGTGGTAGAATTCTTACCTTCCATGAAAAGAATAGAGTTCAATTCTTGAACAGAGATCCCTCTGGTCAGTCATCAGTTATTTGTCAAATAAGACTCTCAGTTATCTCTGTAAGGCCAGAGGATCTCAGTGTTGTGGAGCTGAGAGCTACTCATACAGGAGCTTGGGAGAGACTTAATGAAAACGCTTAAGTTCAGAGTGATGCTACTGTCTGCCTCATCTCCCCTTTTCTTTATAAAGATATGATAGAGTATGCAGTAATGTTAAGCTTTTTGCTAATTCTTTGAGTTACCTGCGTAACTGTAACACAAAATGTATGGCTATTGTTCTCATCTGGAGTTACATTTAAATAGCTGATTGAGGTGCCTTCTTTAGAAATACTAGTGAGGTGGTAGTACAACCATATTCACAGGATACACTGTCTAAAGACACCAGAGTTATGCCCCACCCTATACATCCTTAAAGTCCTTCCAACAATTTTAGTTGTAATGACTGTCTTATTCCTCTGGACACTTAATAAAACAAGACAAGGCTTTAGATTGCAAAAGGATTATGAGTAATAATGGTAATTCAGTCCCTGACAGTTCATCTTTAGGTTGGGAGTTTAGTCCATATTTTTCTTTCCTTTCTCTTATGGACAATCTCCTCCCATGCAATTTATTGCCTGCAAAAACCCACTGAAAAGTCAGATACAAGTTGATTCTGACTCACTTAATGACACATAACAAAAACATTGTCTATACTAGGTTATTATTTTATGTTCTCTTTAAACTTGATTTCCTATATTTTAATAAATGATTTCTCACTAATGCATAACAAAATTAAGCATAGAAATAAGCTCAAAGTTTTCCCTAAAGGCATTCTGTGTGTCTCTATTTGTTTGTGTAATCAAAATTTTAAATGATTGAGGCAGAAAAGCTATCCCCTGTTGTAACAGTATCTAGAACCTGCAAGTATAGGACCTAAACAAGGATTCTAGTTCTTCCATTCAATTTTCTTTTGTTTCATTTCAGTAATTAGCTTGATCTTTACAAGGAGAGGTTTAGACCTCTAAAGATACTACTTTGTATTACCTGAACCACAGCCCCACACTCAATAGTCATGACACTCATTTGAAAAAGTTCTGTTTAAGTTAAAACTAAGGAATTACAAAACAACTACAAGATATCATCTCACTCCAGTCAGAATAGCAAAATTTAACAGAACAACAAGCAACAAATCCTGGTGACATTGTGGAGAAACTGGAACCCTTATTCACTGTTGGTTGAAGTGTAAAATGATGCAATATGGCACTTTCTCAAAAAGTTGCAAATAGAGATAACATTTGACCAAGCAATTCCACTACTGGGAATATACCACAAAGAGACCATAACTGCCACCCAAGCAGATATATGCACACCCATGTTTATTGTGGCTTTGTTCACAATAGCAAGGCGTTGGAAACAACCTAAGTGCCCATCAACAAACGAATGGATAGAGAAGCTCTGGTATATTCACACAATGGAATACTATGCTGCATTGAAAAACAAGGAACTCATGCAATATTATTCAAAATGGGTGACCCTGGAGGACATTATGCTGAGTGAAATATCTCAGTCACAAAAGGACAAATACTGCACAGTGCCACTGTTGTAAAACAGGACTGACCTCAGGGTTGGGGAGAGACTGAGAAAGATTGGTTCAATAATGTATACTGCATTGAAACAGGTGAGGGAGAGAATTGTTTAAAAGGGGTATGTGACAGTGGATGAATGAATGGAAATCCAAAGTCTCTGTAAATTTTTATTGAAATTAATAATACAAAAAAATGAAAGTGCTGATGATAAAAAAAACACAAAACAACACCTAAGGAATTATATACAGAAACTCTCCTACTGTATAGGAAGGTGGTAGAATCAGATTACAAATGCAAACATGGAACTGAAGAAGCCAAAAATCTTACATTACATAAATAGTTGCATTCATGTGCTGCCATCTCTGGGGCTCCATTCCATAGCTGGCACTATTGCCATTTTCCAGATGGGGAAAACCAACCTTTAGGGAGGATAAGCACTTTGTAAAAGGTTACAAAAAGTAGGTAATGACTTCTATATTTTATGCAATTTTCACATTGTAAAGAATTACTACTATAATTTTTTTTGTTTTTTAAAATTATTATTAAATTTTGTTAGTTTTAATGAACATTTACAGAGATTTTGGGTCCTCGTTCATTCATTGTTGCACTACTACTATATTTTTTAGTAAATGAAATCTTTCTTTTTCCTAACAAAACTTTACAAAAAACCTCACCATTGATAGTAGGTAAAAGCTGAGCTGTTGGGTGAAGTATCTCAGTCACAAAAGGACAAGTACTGCATGGTGCCACTGCTGTAAAACAAGACTGACCTTGGGGTTGGGAGGAGACTGACAAAGATGGGATAAATAATGTATACTGCATTGAAACAGATGAGGGAGAGAACTGTTTAAAAGGGATATGTGATTAGGTATTATTGTCATGACAGGAGTCCAGAGCAAAGGCTGCGTAAAACAATGAAAGAATTTTGCTTTTACTTTTCCAAGAGGGGAGTGTATTGGGGTGGGGGGACAAATTTTTTAAAAGGCTGAGCTGTCTGGGTGGAAACAGGGTAGTAGACTAGCGCTCTTCTGCCTGGCCATGCCCTCATTACAAAACCTCAAAGAAATTACCCCTGAGGTTTGAAAACTGCTGCTGCTGCTGCTGCTGCTGCTTCCCTTTGGCAAGAAAGAGCCACCATTTCTGGTCCACTCCTGTCACGGCTTCTCCAGCCCTGGGCACAAGATGGGAATTCCTTTGAGTCTAAATAAGGGCTTAACTCTTCATACCCAAATTTGCCCTTGACCATGTTCCAGCATTGCTCAAAAGTTGTCCCACAAGAACATAAGTCCATCGGAATATTAATAAGTGATAAATAAGAAAAGGTTCTATTAAAGTGGAATTTCTCACCTTATCTGATTGATGGAACACAATAGTTTGCAAAAATGACAGCTGTTTTTTACCTCGAAGGAAGGACTCTCAAGAGTATTGTGGCATTTGGGAATTTTCTAAACATTTCACTAGAGACCTGGTTTGCAAGTTACATTTTTCAGGGACAATCTTTTGGATTTGAGGTGTGTGTGTTTGCGTGTGTTTTGTTTCTTGTAGTCTAGGAGGTAAGGACTTGCACTGCCAACTCAAAGGCAGGTATTTAGAATCTGCCAGTTGTTTTGAGGGAGAAAGATAGCCAGTCTCTTCCCGTTCTATTTACAGCCTCTGAAAACCTGCTGGAGGGTCAGCTATGAGCCAGTTCCAACTTGATGGTGTTGAGAGCGAAATTGAATGAGAACTAACAATTTGGCTCTTCTTGGCAGATATTAGGTTCTTCCAAAAACTAAGCCAATCACTGCCATCAAACCAATGCAGACTCAAAGCAGACCCTCCACTGGGTTTCAGAGGCTCTAAATCTATAAAAGGAGTCTGCCCATCCTCTCACAGAGCAGTTGGTAGATTTGAACAGTTGGCCTTTAGGTTGACAACCTCACGTTACACATTATGGTTTTTTATCCTTCCATTTATCTTCAGGGTTCATTGCAAAGCTTGGGATCCCCGAAAGAAATGCTAAAGGACTGAGAAAGGAGATAAGGACCTGGCTGATTGCAGCAGTGTTTTTCCACAGGATGAAGGCTGCAAGCTCAAACCAACACAGTGTAGCTCAGGAGCAGCTGAGGGTTGTTGTTGTTGTTCTTGTTGTTGTTGTTATGTGCCGTCGAGTCATTTGCGACTCATAACGACCCTATGTACAACAGCCCTAAACCCTGCTCTATCCTGTGCCAATCGCACTGTCTCTGACACTCCCATCCCGATTACCCCAGTCACTGAGTCAATCCACCTCATAGAGGGTCTTCCCCTCCTGCACTGTCCCTCTACCCTACCAAGCATGATGTCCCTCTCCAAGGGAGGGTAGTTGAGGTAAAGCAGGGCCAGGACACTCTCAAGACACTAACAACATTAATTGTTGTTGTTGTTGTTGTTGTTGTTAAGGGCTATTGATTTGAGTATGACTCATAATGATCCTCTGAACAACAGATCTGAACCCTGTCCTATCCTATGCCATTCTCTTCATCTCTGACACAATTGAGCCCATTGCTGCAGTCACTGTGTCAATCCATCTCTTTCGCTGATCATCCATTTTCCAAGCATGACCCTTTCAAAGGAATAGCCTCTCCTAAGCAATGTGCTCAAAGTATATGAAAAGAAGATTTGTCATCCTTGCCTCCAAAGAAGATTCTGGCTATACCCTTTCCAAGACGTATGTTTGTTCTCTTGGCAGTCCACAGGATATTCAGTATTCTTCTCCAACATGACAACTCAAATACATCAACTCATCTTCTGTCATCGTTATTCATTGTCCAGCTCTCAGAAACATAGAAAGGAATTGAAAAGACTATGGCCTGAATCAGACATAGCTTAGTCTTCAAATTGACATAATTGCTTTTTTGTAACCTGGAGAATTCCCTAACAGCAGACTTACCCAATACATTATGTTTCCTGATCTCCTTACTGTTGGTACAGAGTATTGATTTTGGATCCAGGTATGATGGGATCATTAGGAACTTCAATCTTTTATCCATCTATCATGTTATGTTGTATTGCCGGTGGCAAGGATTTTTGTCATCTTGATATTGAGATGCAAACCATATTGAAAGCTGTATGTAGTTTTTTATCTTCTACCGCAATTATTTCAAGACTGTTTCACTTTCAGCAAGCAAGGCTGCTCACCTGTATAATGCATATGGTTGATAAATCTTCTATGATCCTGTTGCCACATCCTTCTTTGTAGAGTCCACCTTCTCGAATGATTTGCTCAGCATATAGATTGAACAAGTATGGGAAAAAGATACAACTCTGGTGCACACCTTTCATGATTTAAAGTATGCAGTGTTCCCTTGCTTCATTCGAATAACTGTTTCTTGGTCTAGGCTTGGGTTTTATATGAGCATGGTTAAGCATTCTGGAATTCTCATTCCTCTCAATGTTAGTTATGGTTTGTTATGATCTACAGAGTCAAATGCCTTTGCATGACCAGCAAAACACAAGTAGACATTCTTCTGGTATTCTCTCTCTGCTTCAGCCAGGATCCATCTGACATCAGCAATGATATCCCTAGTACCACAGCCTCCTTATAAACCAAGCCTAAACTTCTGGCAGTTCTCTCTCAATGTACTGTTCTAGCCAGTTTTAGATAATCTTCAGCAGTATTTTACTTGAATGTGATTTTTTGATCATATTTTTATCATACTGTTTGATATTTCTACATTCTATTGGTTCACCTTTCATAGGAATGGGAACAAATATGGATCTGTTCCATCCAATTGGCCAGGTAGCTCTCCTCTAAATTTCCTGGTGTAAAAGGGTAAACACATTCAAGGCTGCCTGTTATTTGAAACATGTCAGTTGGTACCACATCTGTTCCTGTAGTTTTTATTTTCTTTTTTGCCAAAGCCTTCAGTGCAGCTTGAACTTCTTCTTTCTTTATTACTGACTCTTGTTTATACAGTACTTCCTAATATTTTTCTGTGTCAACCAATTTTTTATATTTTGATTCTGTTATTCCTTCCATCTTCCTTTGGTGCTTCCTGGGTCATCCAAGATATTTGCCCATAGGATCTCTCAGTATTGCTAGTCAAGGCTTGAATTTGCTTTTCAGTTACCTCAACCTGAGAAATATCAAGTGAACTCTTCCCTTTTTACTCTCCAGCTCCAATTCTTTGTACATTCCATTATACCATTTTGCATTTTCTCGAGTTTCCTTTTGAACTCTTCTGTTCAGCTCTCTTATCTCTTTGTTCTGTCTTCTCAGCACTCTGCTGCTATTTTCAGTCTCTTCTGCCATCTTTTGTGGTCTTTTCTTCCTCCTCTGTCTTTTTAACAGCCTTTTTCTCTCTCCAAAGATTATATCTTTGACGTCATTCTATAACTCATTTTGGTCTTCAATGCCTCAAATCTATTCTGAAGATGATTTTTTCAATTCAAGTGGGATAGACTCAAGGTCATATTGTTTTTGTCCTTGTGGGATTGATTTCCGTGTCTTCAGCTTCAGCTGAACGTGCACATGAGTAACTGATGATCTGTTCCGTGGTCAGCATCTACCCTTGTTTTGACTGCTGATATTGAGCGTATCCAATAATTATTTGCTGTTAGGGACCTCTCTAAAGTACTCAAGAGCAACGGTGTCTCTCTGGAGACTAAGGTCCACCTGATACAGGCCAGGGTTTTTGCAATCACTTGTTATGCATCAGAGAGTTGGACTAGGGAGGATAGAAGGAGAATTGACGCCTTTGAGCTGTGGTGCTGGAGAAGAGTATTGAATGTACCATGGACTGCCAAGAAAACAAACAGATTCATCCTAGAGAGGGTTAAACCAGGCTACTCCTTGGAGGCAAGGATTCTGGAGCTTCGTCTGACATACTTTGGACATGTTGTAAGGAGAGACAGGTCTTTAGAGAGGGACATCATGCTGGGTAGAGTAGAGGGACAGCGCAGGAGGGGAAGACCCTCTATGAGATGGATTGACTCAGTGACTGGGGTACTCGGGACGGGTGTGTCAGAGGCAATGAGATTGGCACAGGATAGAACAGGGTTTAGGGCTGCTGTACATAGGGTCGCTATGAGTTGCAAACGACTCGACGGCACATAACAACAACAAACAACATTATATATATATATTTTTTTTTAATCTGATTTCTGCAAAGTCTATTGGGTGAGGTCCTTGTGTAAAGTCACTATTTGTGGGGTTTTTTTTAAGATGTTTGCAATGGCTAAATAAAGAATCCAATCATTCTGTGCTCAGATTTGTTTCTGTCACCAAGACTGTACTTTCCTACTACCATTAATTGTTATTGTTTTTGTTGTGTGTACTCAAGTCAGAACAGACCCATCCCTGACCCTTCAGTACATTTTTAGAGGCAATAAATTGCATGGGAGAAGATTGCCCATTCATTAATTACATCTCTCTAATGATAAAGTCCAATTACAAAAGGTGTTGGGAAAGAAGGAACGTTTACTCTGCAAAACTCTTCCCCCCTCCCCGCCCCAGTTTCAGTAATTTAAAAAGTTGTTTCCAAAAATCTGAATGTAAAAGTAAGCAAAGTTTGGGAAAAGAAATAATTCAGCCAGGCTGAAGGTATCAAGCTTCCCAGAGCAATCTGTTCCAGGTGGAGAGCTGTAATTTACCATTTCATTCTAAGTCAGATGTGTAGCCTGATTTATAAATGTCCCACAGTCCCTGGTTGCCTTTCACATCAAGTGAAACCCACTCCGCTTAGGATCTAATACCTTCCTCACACGGCATCTTTATTTTATGAATTTATTTCTCACTCTGAGTAACCACTTAGCCCATTTGAGTGTTGGTTATTTATTATAAAATAGGAGCAATAACACTTACTCAGTCAAGTTCTGAGGGCTGTGGTAAGAATCAGGCATGTCGATCAGGGCCAAGGCCAGCTCATGCTGCATTTTTGTGCTGTGTAGATAAAGGTGCCTCTGTGGAAGTCTGCAGCCTGCCAGCTCAGCCATGGCTAGAAGAACAGGCTAGATTTGTACTTGCAGCCCATAGCGTGCACCCGTCTGCATATATTGAATGAATATTCTATGAATGGGTTTTTCCGAACTGGGAATAAACTTTGTCAGGTGATGTGATGCTATCAAGGGCAGGAGCGTACAGATCTGGGTTTTGTTGCTGAATCTGCCATAACAGCTATGTGATCTGAATAAATTTATTAAGCACCTAAGAGTCCTACTGTCCTTGTTTGTAAAACAGGAATGAGCACAATAATATCAGCGTGAAGATGAATGAGATTTTGTTGTTAGGTGCCATTAAGTCGACTGTAACTCAGCAGTGCTATAAACAAAAGATCTGAATCTTGCCTAATTCCACGGCATCCTCACAATCTCTGTCATGCCCAAACCCACTGTAGAAGTCACTGTGTTAATCCGTCTTGTTGAGAGGCTTCCTCTCTTTCTTTGAGGCTTAACCTTTTCCTGGATGCTGTCTCTCTCTCTCTCTCGATTGGTTCTTCCTGAGAACATGACCAAAGTTTGTGAGACAAAATTTCACCATTCTTGTCTCTAAGGGGCACCCTGGTTGACTTCCCTTCAATACATATTTGTTTGTTCTTTTGGTTGTTGCCTTTGTCATGTACCATTGAGTTAGAATCAACCCATATCTCGCCCTCCAACTGGTTTTCAGAGGCAGTAAATTGCATGGGAATTGATTGTCCATCTTTCTCCCATAGAGCAGCTAGTGGATTTGAACTGTGCATTGCTGAATTGACTGCACAATTCCTTACCATTAAACTACAGAGGTTTTCTTTTTCAGGTTCATGGCATATTTAAAAATCTTCATCAGCACCACAATACAAAAGCATCAATTCTTCTTCTATCATCCTTATGCATTGTCTGATTTTCAGATGCATAGGAAGCAATTGAAAACACCATGGCTTAGATCAGGTGCACCTTAGTCTTGAAACTGACATCTTTGCTCTTTAGTACTTTAAATTGGTCCTTGACAGTAGATTTCCCCAGTGGAATATGCCTTTTGATTGTTTTTTTTTAACTGCTGCTCCAATGAATGTTGACTGTGGATCCAAGTAAAATGAAATTATTGACAACTTCAATCTTTTATCCAACTATCATACTGTTGCTTATTGGTTCAATGGTGAGGATTTTTGTTTTATTAATACTGAGGTACAACCTATGTTGAAGGCTATATAGTCTTTGATCTTCTATAGTAAGTGCCTTAAATCTTCTTCACTTTCTGTAAGCAAGGTCATGCCATCTGCATTAAGTAGGTTATTGGTGAGTTGTTCTCCAATACTAACAGCACATTTTTCTTCATATAGTTCATATTCTCAAATTGTTTGCTCAGTAACAGATCGAATAGGTTTGGATAAATAATGCAGCCTTGACCTACACTTTTCCTCTTTTTTATCTATGCCGTATTCCCTTTCTGTATTCAAACAACTGCTTCTTGGCCTAGGTATAAGTTTCTCATGAGCACAGTTAAGTGCTCTAGATTCCCATTTTTCTAAAAGTTAGACATAATTTGTTGTGATATACACAGTCTAATGTCTCTGTGTAATCAATAAAACATAACTTCAAACATGTAATCATTATGCATTAATGTATTAATGACTGGAATCCAAAAGTTGGAAACAAAGACAATTGTTGGAAAATACTGTCTTGGTGACAGAAATGAGGCTGGAGATTGTATGGCAGAATTTTGTACAAGGAACAATTTAGTCATTGAAAATAATTTTTAAAAACAAATAAACAACAACTATACATAGAGACCTCACTGATGGGCTACACAGCAATCATGTTGACTACATCTGTGGAAGGATATTAGAAAGGCTGTATCAGCAATCAAAACCAGGCCAGGGGCTAACTGTGGAACAAACCGTCAGCTACTTATATGCAAGCTGAAAGTGAAGTTGAAGAAAATGAAAACAAGTCCAAGTAACCAAAATATAACTTTGAGGGTATCCCAAGTGAACTTAAAAACTGCCTCAAGAATATATTTAACACATTGAACACTAATGTCAGTTGAGTAGTGGAATAAGATCAAGAACATCATCCTTGAAGATAGCAAAAGATCATTACAAAGACAGAGGAGAAACAAAAGGCCAAAATGGATGTCAGAACAGATTCTAAAACTTGTACTGGAATAAAAAGAAGTCAAAACAAGAAGAAGGAATGCTGAAGTAAGAGAACTGAACAGAAGATTTCAAAAGGCAGCTCAATAAGACAAAGCAAAGTCTTATAATGAAACGTACAAGGATCTGGAGTTAGAAAATCAAAGGGAAAGGATATGCATAGCATTTCTCAGACTGAAAGAACTAAGGTATAGATTCAAGCCTCAGGTTGTAATATTTTAAAAAGAAAGTTGTAATATTCAAGGATTCCACTGACAAAATCTTGACTGATGCTGGAAGGATCAAAAGATGGTGGAGAGAATACACTGTCACTGCACCAGAAAGAATTGGTCAACACTGAAGCATTTCAGGATGTTGCATGTTACTAAGAACCAATAGTACTGAAGGAATAAGTCCAAGCTGTAGTGAAGACATTAGCAAAAAAATAAGGTCCCAGAAATTTATGGAATACCAATTGAGATTTTTCAGGAAACAACCCTGGATATGCTCACTAGCCTCTGCCAAAAAAAGATGGAAGACATCTCTAAGAATTCATATTTGTCCCCATTCCCAAGAAAGGTGATCCAACAGAATGTGGAAAATCAAGCGATATAATATCTGAAAAGTACCCAGAATATAGGAAATGTTCAACAAATAACAGAGACCTATATGGTGCAAATAGTTAATGTGCTTGGCTGGTAATGGAATAATTAGCAGTTACAGTTCACCCAGAGGGACCTCAGAAGAAAAATTTTACAATCAACATCCCAAAAGGAGACATTGAAAATCCTATGAAGCACAGTTATACTCTCATGCTCATGTGGTCACCAGGAATCTCAATAATTTGATGATAGCTGATATGTTTTAAGCAGTTGTTACTAATGTATAAGCATAAAAGTGCATTTAGACTGGTTTTTCTTTTCATTTTGTCTTAACTAGATTGACATTTCTTGAGCATAAAGGCAATTTATTTAGTATGTTAGCCCTACCACCAAAACCTTGTATATTTGTTGTTGTTATTGTTGTTTTTAGATGCTGTCGAGTACAACTCATAGTGACTCTATAAAAAAAAAGATCTGAACCCTGTTCTATCCTGCACCATCCTCACACTTCCTGATAAACAAGAACCCATTGCAGTAGTCACCCTGTCGATCCACCTGGTTGAGGGTCTTCCTCTCCTTGGCCGACCCTCCATCCTTCCCAGCATCAGGTCTCTCTCCAAAGAATAGCCCCTCCTAGCAACATGCCCAAAGGTGCTAAATAAATACTTCCAGACCATCTCTCAAAAACCTGGCATTTACTAGGCAAAATAATCCAAAAAGCAGCAAAGGACACCACAGAAGACATTTAATCACATTTTTAGAAACTATTTATGAAATAATTTACATATTCTGCTCATTTAATTAAAAACAACACAGGCACAGTAATTGAGAAACTAAATGCCCTTAATTCTTAATGGTTACATTTTTGGTTTCCATAGTAACTGTTATTCTGCCACAGTTTTGACACATTTCTCTAGATCACAGCAAATGAGGATACATATTTCATCTGTACACACATATAAAATAGCATAGTCGTGATTATTCTAGAAACCACGGTTCCCATTTCCCCACGGTTTAAATTGATCAACTATCTCATAAATGACCTTTTAGAAAATGCATTTCCTTTGTTAAAAACAGAAAGCACAATGAAAGACAAAACCACTGTGTCACTTGTTGCAGCATCCTCCTGTTTTTGTCAGGACTTGCTATTCAAGTCAGCTCACTCTTCGAACCTGAGAGTGGAGGGGCTTCGGCATAGACGGCAGGTGTGTGGTGCCATTTATGTCACTCAGTTTCATACACAGTATGCTTAGTTGCTCTTCCCTAAACCACCTTCTTGATGTTCCCAGAATTCTGGTAAGTCTCATTTCCACGCACTGCCCTTAGCCCACTGCGCCCTGCCTCCTGTCTGTGTGCCTCATGCCTCCCTTAGCACAGAGAGATGACTAGGCAGCAGAGAGTAGGCACGAGGCTCTATCAACACAGCCAGTGGGAAGCTCTGGTCAGTTATAACTCTCCATCAGCCCCAGCTTTCCCATCCCCACAGAAGGTAGGTTTGCATAGAGTAGTCTCCATCTAGCCAAGGAAAGATCCTGCCTTCATTCTGAGGCTTATCATCCACCTTTTCCTGAAGAATGCAAAGCAAGTGGAAGCAAAGACAAGCAAAATCTAATAGCCAATTCCAACTAGAAGTTTCAGCATCTTTCCGACTTTTACATAAGCATCCCCCTCCTCGCAGACTTACTGAACTGCGCCTGTCACAGCTGAGGAGTGAGCCACTGTGTGCAGGGTGGTGTCAGTACCAGCTGAGAGCTCCTGCAGTACCTGTTCATGTGCCTGTGAAGGATCGTGCTTCAAGCCCTTCATCTTCAGCCCGTGAGGCTCCAGTGAGCCACGGATGTGCCAGACAGGGGTGAGCTCGTGCGTTCTAATGGCAAATCCAGTTGTTTTTATTCTGTCTGGCATGCCAGAGTCCATGAGCTTCAGTCCCAAAGAGAATGATCTAAGTAAACACTGCCTTCCATTTCTGGAAACTAGAGCACTCTGAAAATTTAAGTCTGAAATTGAAAATGGCAATTCAAAATTTTAACATGTTTTTATAAAGCACTCTAGCTACCTCTACTGAGTTTCTTTCCCTCCTTCCCATAATAGAATCCCCATACTTTCTGAACAAAACAAAACAAACAGTTGTCACTCAGTCAGTTCCAACATACAGCAACCACGTAAGTTCAGAGTAGAGTGGTGTTTTGTAACATTTTCCATGGCCTGCTTTTCCCAAGGAGATCACCAAGCCTTTCTTGCAAGGCACCTATGGGTGAACTCAACTTTCAAATTTTTGTTAAAATCTTTACACATATTATCTTCTGAACCTTACAAAGAGCCACATATCTTAACAAATGTACTTTTGGGAAGAGTTGGACAGGGTATGTGAAATAGGAGTGCCAGGATATACTATTGATGGGGCCTGGATAAACTCAAAACATCTCATGTGCCTTTTTCAAAAACTTACTGAGAACAAGAAATGGATGGATGGAGACTTTAACCTTTTTCCACAGCTGAAATTCAACTCTCCATTGTACTTGCTGTTCTAAGGTTCTGTGAGCTGGCATCAACTCATAGGGATCCCATGTGCAAGAGAACACAACTCTTGAGAAATGTGGGTATAAAGAGTTCCTGCAATCTAGAAGTGCTAGGATTTTGATCAGACTACTATGGAATAGTAAAATCAACTCCTTTGATCCCTGCTTCCTTCCTTCCTGTCTTCATTCCTTCCTGCAAGAAGTTGTCACTTGTATAGAAGAGAAAGAGCAAGACAGACAATACCGTATTGGGCTAATTCTTGACAATCCAGCATTAGTGGAGTGTGAGAGGGACTCCTGAACTATGCTGGAAATAGGACAAGGAACCTTGCAGATATTTTCACAGTCTCTGTATTTCCCACATGAACCAAATAATTAGGCCTGGCCTTTAGAATATACAGATTAGATGGGTGCTTGTAAAATAAGATTGGAGAGTTTCTTAAAGACCTATCTTGCCAAAGTGACAAATACCCCGTCACTCTGAGTGTTTGAAATGTCACTTTTCAGAGTCTTAATCTTTCAGACATAGGCATTATCTGCAGAGGACCCCTTTTGAACGTAAAGGGTTGTTGGTTGTTTTTTTCTCTTTGCAATATAGCATATTTTGTTTTTAGCTCCTGCCTCCTCAGATTAAGTTATAAAACAATTTTTATGTCTCTTAACAGACTCTGGGGAATAGAATATTCTCAATTAATGGAACATGAGACAGGTAAACTTTGCCTATGTTATCATTGTTATTGTTGTTGCTAATTACCATCAAGTTGGAACTGGCTCATACCTCACCTTCCAGCAGGTTTTCAAAGCTGTAAGTTGAATGCAAAGAGATAGCTCATCTTTCTCCCTAAGAAAAGCTGGTGGATTCAAAATGAGTGCCTTTGGGTTGGCACCACATCCTTACCACTAGGCCATCAGAGCTCCCACTAATTATATTAGAAAGGATACGAACAGAACTTGCTTTCAAGGTGGACAGAAATAGGAAAATATCTTTATCATTGTGAAGATTCATACTCAGAGTCATGGTCAGAAAATAAAGGAATGTTTAGAGAAGAGAGCATAGGGGATTCCTCAAAGCATCAAATCCAGTTGGCTGAATCAGAGAGCAAGAGAAGACTCCCCTGTTTTGTGGAAACGACATTTAATAACTATAAGTTTAAGATACTATGTTTGATCAGTTAAATGCATTAGGATAGAGTCACTGACCTTTTCAACCTTAAAATACACAAGTATTCATTTTAAAAATATTTCTCTAAACACTTACAGGGCTTTGAAAACTCTATGTACAGTAGAGAGCAGGGCAAGGTTCAGAGCTGCTGTACACAGGATTGCTAAAGGTTGTAGGCAACTCAATGGTACATAACAACAACAAAAACAAACAACAGTTGGGTATTTTCCCCCAGAGTGTTGGCCAATAATTCACTATGCCCATTCTGGCTTTAATATCAAAATATCACCAAAAGTTTCTCTAGATCATTATCATTTGTGTGGAACAAAAATTCCACAGTATTAAACTTGTGGTTCCTCTTTTTTAAAATCTGTTTTGGCTTGTGCTTAACAAAGATGTTTTACCGCTAGAGCTGTCAATATCGCAGCACCTACTGTTTTCTGCAGTGATGATATAGGAAATATTATAAGCCTTGTCACTTGAAGAAGTAATGTTCCTACTCGTGTTCTTCTCCAGACCTTTTATTTCATTTAAAAAGCAGCAACAGTGAGAGAGACAAGACCAAGACTGAGAGTTGTCCATTATTTCTTGTGCCTTCTTTTGTCACAAGTAGCTCTCATCCAGACTTCACCTTAGCCTTAGCTATGTGGTCTTTGCAAATTGTGGATATTCCAGGGGGAGGGCCTGGAGAGAGAGACAGACAGAACAAAACAAAACAAAACAAAGAAACAAGGATCCACAGGTATTTCACCCTCATTTTATTGACCTCAGGGAATAATTACAAACAGTTCATGTCTAGGATTTAGGGAAAATTTAAAACTCCATTTGAAGCTGAAACTTACTATATAAGGTTCTGTCCTGATCAGATCAAAATATTTTGCCTGCGTGCCTTTCTCTGCCTGAATGTTTCTCCAGTTATACTTACATGAAAGTTAGAAAGAGAAGCAGACTCCTTCCTAAATTTCCTGGTTGACTGGTGCAACAGTTTCATCAGTAATGCCCATTTCAATGCCTTCTGTGGACGGCACAGTGTGGGCTTGTTTGACACTCTGAGGGCAGTGGCCAAAGCTCTGGCTGAGCCGCAGGTTCCTGGTTAAGCAGTGACGCCTCTGTGGCCTGTAAACACTCCTTGTCACATGGGCACATTGGGAAGCGAGACAGTCACCCTGCGCAGAGTCCCACTGCCCAGTTCAAAAGTTCATGGGTCCAGAAAGGATGGTGGGAGGAAAAGGACCCAACAGAAATGCTTTCTTTCACACAGGAGACTATACAGGAGCAATGCAGCTTACCATGGCACAGTGGACCTCTGCAGCTATAGGAGGACACAACTTTCCTGCTTTATTTCTTTGTTGTTGTAGTTGCAGATTTATACATTACACAGATGCATTTCTCCTTAGAAAAACTCCTTAACATTGCACAAACACATGAATATTCATTGCATAAATAAGTACCAAATATACCCAGTGAACCAAATTGCAAAGGATAAAAGAGAACATTCATTCATAAAGTCATCCACCCTATAGTGTGTATATTCATTCACACATTCATCTTGCTTTGTGGTTAATACAGAAACAGATTCCTTACTCTGAGCCAAGGCATGGACTAGGTAATGGAAGTAAGCATATAAAGCAGATGTGTATAAGGTGTAGAAGGTGTTTCTTGTGCTAATAAAAACAAAAGGTGCAAAATATAATTTGAATACAAGATAGAATGCAATATATGCCATTTGGTAAGGTCAAAGAACTTTGCTACTTCAGGATAAAGTTATTCATTTCAGCTGAGGGCAATGAGAGCTCTCTGGTAGCTTAGTGGTAAGGAATTTCACTGACAACCCAAAGGTACACAGGTAGAATCCACCAGCTACTTCTCAGAAAAAGGATGAGCAATCTTCTTGCGTGTTATTTACTGCTTCTGAAAACTTGCCTGAGGGTCAGCTATGGGTTGGTTCCAACTCAATGGTGTACAACAACAACAAATGGGGGTGACAGCACTTGCCCTACTCAATGGTATACAACAACAACTATGGAGGTGACAGCACTTGCCCTACACCTTGAGGCTGGCTTTGGATAACACAGACCTTAAGAGAGGGGCTGGGTGGGGTGTCTTTCCAGGAAAAGGAAGCATGAGTGAAGACCTATGGCATAAGTATTACGTTTGACTCGGATGCCGAGTGTACAGAGCAATGACAGGTCTACCACATTCTAGAAGGTCATCCTGGAAAAGTCACACTATCCTCATTCTCCCCATTCTCTGCCCCATTCTCCTCATCTGTAAAATGGGGATATTGGTAGTATCTAGTTCATAAGGTGTGTGAAGAGCCAATGAGTTAATAAATTTAAATTCTTAGAATATCCTTTGTACATAGTAAACTCTCTCACTCATTGCCATCAAGTCAGAACTGACTAAGAGTTGACTCTCCAGCAGGTTTTCCCAGACTGTTAATCATACAAGAGGAAATGTCTCACTTTTCTTCCTGAGGGTGGCTGGTGGATTTGAACTGACAGAGTTGTGTAACCTTTGGGTTAACAGTTAGATCTTAGTTATTGTTAAAACAAGGGACAAAGAAATGCCAGCACCAGGTGTGATCTCAGATTATCCAAGTCTAAGATCTCTGAATATGCAGCACTGAAGGTGCTGAAAATCTTTAGGGGTCTCTTCTGATACTGTTCCCCAAAATTGATGCTAAAAACCTAAGGATAGTTTCAGAGGACAGTGTGAGAATGGAGAGGCCTGAAAACAAAGATGCCTCTGAACTCTAAAGGCTGTGCACTTAACTGTTGCTGTCAATATTAATGTGGAGTTGGAGGAAAGAGAAAGGAAGCCATTTTATGTCATCTTCTGCCCTCTCACAGTGGAAAATTTCCTATGTTGAAATTCTTCAGCTTTCTATGCTGTCTTATTTGACAGTGAAAAAAATTCAAGTGAGAGTATGAGAAAAGTAACTGTGAAAAAAGAAATAAATAAATGAACCATCATCACCAACAATAACAAAATGGGAACTAAGGTTCTAGTCTCTAGTCACAGGTACAGAACATGGCCCCGAAAGTCAAATCTTCACCCACTCCCCTCAGGCCGAGCACAGAAACGCACAGAGTGTAACTGAGAACTAATGAGACGTGTTGTCAAGGTGCCGTGTGGAAATCAGTCTCACTTGCTTGTCATTATATCTCATTGCTTGTCTCAAGGAGGCACACGTTTTCTTAGTCACTGTCTGCCTTCTTTCTTCACGTTTGGAAATCAGGTTCTGAATGATAAATGACCATGCAGGCAAAATTCTTGTAACGTGCTGAAACTCATGAGGCTCTGAGACCTTCCTTTTTTTTTTCTGAGTATGGTCACTTTGGAATCTCATCTCTTCTCTGGGTTGAGCAGATGAAGGCTCCAGCATCCTCAGGCATTGGAGAGGGAGCCAGGGGTCTCCTTTGTAGCTCCTCGCGGCCAATACCATCACTTACTGTTATCAGATTTCTGACTGTTCTCCCTTTAAAAACAAAGATACCAGAAGATAAAAGATTATAAATCTAAAAACCTCTACACTTTCAAATTCAAGGTGACATTGTTACCTCTCTATTTTTTTTAAACCACAATACTCTCATGTTTTCTCTAGAAATGTATAAACAAGAAGATGGGTTTGTATTGTTTTTCCATTTCTCAGCTGAGGCTCGCCTTCCAATTGCCAAAAGGAATTTAGTTACTTGACACAGACACTAGGCGTTGGCTTGGTGGATTGCAAAAGAAGATACACTGAAGCTCAGAGGCTTAATTTTTTTTTGCTTCATTCAGTAACATATTTCAGAAAAGTGCCAGTAATTGGAACATAATTTATTTATCAACAATGATTCTGAATACTCCTTTGTAGTATATTTCTAAAATCCATTTTATTCCTGCCGAGTGCAGTAACAAAGGTGAGAAAGGCTAAAAACAGACATGCAATTCCAATTATCAAAAGGAAAGAGAGTTCACTGCAGATACTTAGCACTTATTGGCATTTGGCCACCAAATGCTGGGTCTTCCTTTGCGGATTTTGGCATATCCACTTGTAAAGGAGATTAATAATAGCAGCATACCTATACCCCCCACACTTACAGCTGAATAACCATTTCAATGATAAGCCTTTATTTCTTCCCCCTGCAATTTAGAATTCAAGACAGCAATTTCATCTGTAACATCTAAGCCCAGAATTTATTTTTGCCTTTCTCCAAAGAGAGTTATACCTGTTTAATTTTGCCTCACATATGAAGAAAAATATTCTTTCTCAAAAGTATACCTTTTCACTGGTTAGGTTGTTTACCTGCCCCTGAACCATCAAGTCCTAGCCTTGGCCAAAGACAGGGGCCCAGATGAAGTGGAACAACAGTCAGACTTTAAGAGACAATGGCGTAGGACTCTTTGCAAGCAGTGGTCATCAATGGCTTGGATTAGCAATATGCCCATTATTTTATGACCTATCAGCACTTTTTGAAGCAGGAGTGGCACCCGCTTCCTAAACAATATGCCTCCGGAAACTCTACAAACTTTGATTAATGATGATAGCTTTAGGGGAGCTTTAGGCCTTTTGTTCATAGGGTTGCTATGAGTCATGCTCGACTAAAAGGCAATCAACAATAACATCAGCACTTACCCTTGAAATAATTTTTTTAATTGGTTTTGCTTACAAAGTCTGTGTACATTGTGTTTCACACTATTCTTTATTCATATTGTGTTTCATACAATCATTCTCATGCATTATATTTTATAAAATTAATCACCTTTGGGCTTTGCCCATCATAACCCTGTCTTTTCACCCAGATCCTTCCCATTTACTGTGTAGCCCTGTGCTTTTATCCCCTACCGATTCTCACCCTTCCACTCACCCTCTCCCCTTGAGTTCCCACAGGTGTTTTACTAGTTATCACTTGCCAGTAAATTTTAAAATATGTTTTATATATTAAGATATAGCGTGATGCCCACACATTGACCTTTGAGCTTCCTCTCCATACTCATGACCTGCCATCCACAGGTTTCTATTGGAATTTCCTGGGTAGCTGCCCACCCCTACCCTCACCTCTAGTATCCTCTGTGTTCTGGGTAAAGTTGGTCTCATCTACCTTTTGGAGTCTGACCAGGGTGTGTGGGTAACAAGGAAATATTTTAAAAATCTGTTGTTATCAATTCCATTCCCTTTGACAATCCCCTATGTGTCAGAATAGACCTGGCATCCATAGAAATTTCAGTATCTGATTTTTTTAAGCCTTTCTTCTGCTGTGCTTCTAGGTGAACTTGAACTTCCAATCTTCTGGTTATCAGTTATGCATATTAGCTATTTGCACCACCCAGAGACTCAAGCAAACATTGCCACAAGGCTAAATCCACTTGCTTGCTCTCCTTTTGGTCTAAGTAAGTTTGTGTTTCCCAAGGCCGCCATTTTGTTCCACCTTTTTTTGTCATCTCTAAGCATTTTATTACCCACTTTCAAATGCTTTGAGAAAGAGAAGACAATCAAGAGTCCACATTAAATAGCAATTTTCTCAGCATCTTCAATAAGAAGAAACCTTCGTGGCAATTGTTTTCACTTCAAACATATGTTGCATTATTTCCCTTTTCTTGTCCAATAATTACCTTAGAGTTAAACTCCCAAGCTAAAGTCCCAAGCTCAGTCACCTGCCTACAGGACTCATGAATACATTTTGTTTGGAGCTTTATAGATCTCCAGAAATTTAGTGAAAAGCTCAAAGATTGCTTCTAAAGTTGAGTTTTGGCTTAATAATATGATTTCCTGTTTAAAATTTAAACATGAAATGTCTCAAGTAAAATAATAAAATAATGGCCCTAGCTGTATAAAAACTTTGAGACAAAGATGTCATCATCATTACCCACAGAAGTTAAAGATTCAGATTCTGTGTCCACTAAATGTACAAATTCAGGGGCTACAAGCCAGTGGGTTTTCCCTTGTGGTGATATCTGCTTGTCATATGTAGCTGCTTATTTATTTTCTTTACCACATTCCTGATCACTTTCCTGACACTAGCCTCTGGTTTCTGAATTCTTGTTGTGCCATAATTCTTCCATAATCTCTACAGTTAGATAATAAGTACCACAAAGATAAGTCATATTTGCTTTCTTGGTCAGCCCTGTAACAATCAACCCATGATCAACAGCTTGAATGAAGAACTGAAGATCTTGATACACAAAAACATATTTCCTAATATCCACTGTCACAGTGGTAAGAAGTTATGCTGCAATCCCAAAGGCATGTGGTTTAAGTCCACCAATTACTCCATAAGGGAAGGATGGGCAATCTCCTCCCATGCATTTAACTGCCTCTGAAAAATCCACTCGAGTGTCAGTTCTGACTACAGGGCACACACCTACAATAATAATATCAACTTAGTCCATAGAAAGCTACATTGCTAATTAAAAGGCCAAATTTCTCTGATGGTTTGAATCCACAAGCTCAGAGGGAGTAAGATGGGCAATCCACCCTCCATGCAATTTACAACCTCAGAAACCCAGTGATGAAGTCAACTCTGAGTCAGTTCTGACTCAATGTCCATGATAGACAGAAAGGGGGGGAAATAGCCACTTAGTTACACATGTATAGGTTTTTTCAAGTGGAAATCCCTAAAGTGATCATTAATTAATGTGGGTTATTTTATTAATGTGAATTACCTAAGTCAGAAGATGCCAGAAAGAAAAATTTGACAAAGAAAAGTGAAAACAATTTTGCAACTGGAGAACTTTGAGAGAAGGTTGCCAACCTGTGAGGAAAGGACTTCGGAGCAACTAGATAATATGTGTATGTGTGAAATGGGCATGTGTTTGTGTATGTGTACGTGAGACATGTACTTGGTGTTAGGGGAAGGGGGCGTGTACATGTAGGAGAGCAAGAGAGGACTGAAAAGAGAATCATCACTGACTCTGCAACTTGGTCTGTATTTCTTTCTGCAGTTGTTGTTATGTGCCATCAAGTTGCCCATGACTCATAGCAACCCTATGTATGATAGCCCTGAACCCTGCCCTATCCTGAGCCAGTCTCATTGACTCCAACACACCTAATCCCATTGCCTCAATAACCATGCCAACTACCTTATCCGGGTTTGCCTACACTGTCCCTCTACCCTTCCAAACATGATGTCCTTCTCCAAGGACTTGTCCATCCTGGCTACATGCCTGAAGTATGTGAGATGGAGCTTCAAAATTCTTGAGTCTAAGAAGAAACCTGGTTTCATCCTCTCCAAAATAAACTTTTTTTCTGCTAGCAGTCCATGGTATGTTCAATAATCTTCAGAACCACAACTCAAATACATTGACTCTTCTTCTGTCATCCTGGAACAGGCACACGTTGGTCTCCAGACTGACATCATGGCTCTGTAGCAAAAAATGTCCGTGACAGCTGACTTTCCCAATGTATTTCATCTTTTGATTTCCTGACTACTTGTGCCAAAAGAGTTAACTGTGGAGCCAAACAAGATGAAATTGTTAACAGCCTCAGTCTCTTCTCCATCTATCATGTTGCTGTCAATTGGCCCACTGGTGAAACTTTCTCTGACTTCTTGATGTTGAGTTTCAATCCATATTGAAGACTACAGTCCTTGACTTTTTGCAGCAAACAATTCAGTTCCTCATCAGTTTTAGCAAGCAAGGTTTTGTCATCTGCATAACATGAGCTGTTGATGAGTCTTCATCTAATCCTGATGCCACACTCCTCCTCATAAAGTTCAGCCTCCCATATTATTTGTTCCGCATACAGATTGAAAATATAGACAGGATGTACTCCTAATGCACTCCCAATGTTTCCTTGCTCTGTTCCAACAACTGCCTCCTCGTCCGTGTATAGGTTTTGCATGAGCACAACCAACTGTTCTGGGATTCCCATTCTTCTCAAGATTAGCCGCAATCTGTTATTACCTACACAGTCAAATGCTTTTTCATAGTCAACAAAATACAGATACAGTACTCTGGTACTCTTTGCTTTCAGCCAAGATCTGTCAGACAATGGCAATAATGTCTCTAGTGCCATGGTCTCTACTAAACCCCACTTATATTGCTGGTAGTTCTCTGTCAATGTACTGATCCAGTAAATTTTAGATGATCTTCAACAGGATTTCACTTGTGTAATATTAGTGATATTATTTGATAATTTCCACACTCTATGGGGTCACCTCTTTGAGGGATAGGAATAAATATGGATCTTTTTCAGTCAGTTGGCCAGGTAGTTGTCCTCCAGACTTCTTATATTCTGCAGTTAGTACTATATAATCTTAGGTAAAATGCTAGTTTCTCTGAGCCTTAGTTAGGCCAGTTCTCAAATAAAGGGTAAAAACTTCTTCTTAGGGCCTTTTCAAACATAAAAAAGATAGTATATACAAAGAAACGAACAATTCATGTAAGAGGCACATTGGTATTACAATACTGTCTATTTCCACTATATCTAGAGAATATTTGCTATCAAGATATTCCATCTTTCACAGCAATTTCTTTTGAAAAAGGAAGACCCTCTGGCCAACCAATGAAAATTCTATGGATCACAGTAGGGTGGACAGTTTCATTCCATTGTGCATGGTGTCACCATGAGTTAGAAGGCTTTTACACAGCAATAAAGAACTAGTTCAAGGATCAGGGGAAAGGTGAACAAGGAAGTAGGAGAATAGCCAGAGGGTGGGAGTTCAAAGGCAAAATGATCAGAAAGAAGAACCAGTTTTATCATTTAGTCAGGAATTGGGGAAGAGTGAGTGTGAGAAGAATGTCTATATGTGTATAAGGTTGCCATTTTCTGAGAAAATGTTCTAGCATTCCACAGTTTAAGAAAATTTTGAGGATCTGCTATGTGAAAAACACCGGGTATCCCAAGATGAAAGAGATACAAGTCATGTCCCAAAGGGAGTCTTTCAGAATGAGTTTAATGAAAATGAGTCAGGGAGAGACACTGCATAATAGGTCAATTGAGTGTCCAACACACTTTTGAGTGCAATTCTTTTGTACCCAAAAGGGAGATTATCCAGCAAGGTTAGCAAGAAGGAAGATTATTACAAATACACTGTTGAAATAACAAGATTTTCCAAAGCTAGGTATGATTGGGCTAGGAATAAAAAGTATCACTAAAAAAAAACTAATCACAGGGTTAAGTAGTAGATCATAAAAGAATTGTCAGAGGTGAAAAGAAGATTCTATGATGTATTTCTTTCATCACAGAGCTTCCCTTGGGCAGAACAATGCTAAGTAGAATCCCTGAATTTTTTTTTAAATTTTATTTTATACTGGTTTACAAAGTTCTTAACATTCATATACATTGTTTTTTACACTGGACCTTTCCCCTTTCTGTTATCAATTCCTCCCTCCACCTATCAATATGTACAACCCTATGTTTAAGCGCTCCCCCTTGGGTCTCTGAAATTTTTAATATTCGTTTGCCCTTTTTGTCTCTCTTGCTTTCCAGAGAATATTGTTCTGAAAGTTTATTTTTCATCTTTATTCTCTTCTATGTCTCCTCAACATCTATAGACTCTTAACTTATAAACTATTGCTTCCTGTTGGTACTGGCATGGGAATAGCCTTCAGTCCTTGAGATGAAATTATTTGTATATAAGAGCATCTATGAACTGTGATCCACAGATATATTAGTGATAAAACAAAGCCTAGAACAACAAAACAACACAACTTTCTCATAAACTCTGTGATATTTATGCCTTGTAACCCATCTAACTCAGTTTATAGGGTTAACTTTTTCTGCATAGCTCACTTGTTTGAAAATGTCTTTGCATTTCTTTTCATTATGTTATATATTCTAAATTTGGAATGAGTTTTCACAAACCTTTGCAATATCAAACAAGGGAAATAAATCATCCTCTCTTATTGTGTGATGGCTGAAGTATTTGGAGTTGTACAATGACATCATTTATGCCTTCCCCCAAAAGATGTATGCTCTACTTAAATCTTCCCTTTTGAAAATGCAAAAAAAAGAGTTTATTTTATAAAAGGTGCACCAGTGAGGCATGATGTTCCTTCTATGGGAAAAGCACCACCAAATCAAGACTACACAGTATTAACTTTCTGTGGAACCTCAAATACTAGTTTCTATAGCTGGGTCCCACTATAATTGGAAGCATGTAGTAAACTCCACAGCAATCAGTAATATAATGTGAGTTAGTTGTGTTGAAGCTTTTGGAAGGGGGAGGCATTTAGAATCACAAAATAATATTTTATTCATCTGGAAAGAGAACTGAACAGGCAGGTAAGGTGACTTAATTTAAAATGTTGATAGTTCGAGAAAAGGGAATTCTAGTGGTGTAGTCTGTAGAAAGTTTTAAGGCTAATCCAAAGGCTGTTCTTCCCCCTTGGTTCAAATGCATCAGAGGTTCTGTGGGAGAGAGATGAGCAACCGTCTGCCCTTTTGGTTTACAGCCTTGTAAATCTGACAGAGGCTATCTATGTGTCTGAACTGACCCGATGACAGTGAGTCAGTCAGAAGTAAGATGAGCCACTCTCCAAAGGTTGGAGAAAACTATACTCTGTCATACCCTTGTATCAAGGTAAGAACCCTAGAGGTCCCATGGAGAAGAGTTGAGAAACTGACATTAGGTCTTCAAACACCTGGCAGAGCAACTAGTATTGGAAGATCTTTTTATTTCACAGACATGTACACACACAGATTCACTCACAAAGAAGTGAACATATATGCACTCACACATTAACACAAAAACAGAGGTCACACATGCATTCAGCAACACTTACACACATACCCATTAAAGCTGTCACACACTTACATACAATCCACATGCACAGACATAAATATATACATGGGCACACATTTACACACACACATGCACATACATATATAATAAATCCCATAGACTAACACACATGTTGTTATGTTATTGCAAAAAAAGAAGTTGCAACATGAGGGTGACTGAATCTGACTTCTACCCACTTCATAACGGGAAACTTTCCCCATCAATAATATCCATTGTTGTTGTTGTTGTTATGTGCCATCGAGTCACTTGCAACTCATAGTGACCCTATGTACAACAGCCCTAAACCCTGCTCTGTCCTGTGCCAATTGCACTGCGTCTGACACACCCATCCCAATTACCCCAGTCACTGAATCAATCCACCTCACAGAGGGTCTTCCCCTCTTGCGCCATCCCTCTACCCTTCCAAGCATTATGTCCCTCTCCAAGTACCTGTCCCTCCTTACAATATGTCCAAAGTATGTCAGAAAAAGGCCCAGAATCCTTGCCTTCAAGGAGCAGCCTGGTTTAACCCTCTCCAGGACATGGTCATACATGCCACCCACAAGTTCTTATACCTATTTCTACCAGTCATTGGGTTCAATGTTTGTTGCAAATTGACTCACAGACTTTACTCATAATTGAGGGATTTATTAGAGAGATAGGCTGGGGAGTCAGGGAGGAAAAGACTATCACTAATACAAGTCCAGGTTTAGTCCAACCGTCCCATGGCAGATTAACAATAAGACACAATTCCTCAATTAATGAAAGTTCACGTTTCAGTTCAACAACACAAATGCAAGAAGCCTCTGGTTTCCTGAATCATCAAGAAAACTTTATCTCTGAGCAGTTATAAGCCAGCATTCAATTATTCAGCAAGCAAAACCTTTTACCATAGCCTTTATCTAAGAGCAGTTAGTTACAAGTCAGCTTTTCCTTCAATCATCCAGCAAGCAAAACTTTTCGCTATGGGCTCTTTCTCTAAGGTTCCTCTGGTTATACCTTGCCACAGTCTCCTCACAGCAGTGCCAGTCTCTTCACAATCTTTCCATCACCATCACTGCTGTTCTTCACAGCATCAAAAGTGCTCTCTTACACTGGCCCCATAGCTGTTGATGATTTGCAAAACCATGTATCAACAGGCAAAGTAGCTGGAGATCATGACCCCAGGGAGGGCTAACACAATGACAAGAAAAGCCAATTTTCAAGGGTTCTGATACCCCAGTTCTATTCTGGCAAGTTGGAACTAACTCAGAGCTGACCTTTTAGTGAGTTTTCAGCAGTAAATTGTGTGGGAGGAGATTACCCATATTTCTCCCATGGAGCTCTAGTGAATTCAAAGTGTATGCCTTTGTATTGGCAGCAAAACTCCTCGCCAATAAGCCACCAGAACTTACATATTTACACATTTAAAATACTCATGCAAGGATACAACAACACATACACATGTATATATACAGTTAAACATATATGTTGACATAAACTTACACTGTACACCCTCCCATATGCACACATCAACCCTCAGCCATCTTCAATCATGATTCTTTAACTTTGGGGTAATATGTAAGTGATTTTGACTATACTGGACTCAGTCCAGGAGTTGTTTCTATTCTACTATCACTGATAAAGTGCCTTTCAAACAAATGTTCAGAGGTAGGAAGGCTGTATTTGGGATGAGCAAGGAAGGCAGAAGATAGAGAAAGAATTCCCAGTATTAATCTATAAAAACGTTAGGTCAAATGAGCTCATCAGTATCTGCTGGCTCAATAACACTATGAAACTCTCAATGTTTGGTACTTCTTGATGGAAAGTGTGTTATACATCCAGTCAGAAATTGAGGGGAGGGCAGATGGAGCATCGTCAGGAAGATCAAAGGAAAAATTTGCACCAAAGTGCTAATACCACTCTCGACTGACAAAGAAATAACAGGGTTCACCTTTCACTTTATTTTTTTAAATCCTTTTAAAAATAGATTTATTATTTTTAATTACCCAGTACGACATGATTATTATATGTTGCTGATGATACCATCCAGTAGCCTACAACTCACTGAGACTGTATGGACAACACATCCAAACCTTTCCCTACTCTGCACTGTGCTCATAATCTCTGATCAGCTTGAGCCCATTGTTATCCTCAGTGTCAATCCTCCTTGTTAAAGAGCTTCATCTCTTTCTCCTGAGCTTCCCCTTTCTGAGCATGATGCCCTTTTATAAGAACTAGCCCTTCTTGACAACATGTCCAAAGTATGTGAGAAGAAGTTTCACAGTATTTGCCTCCAAGTAGCACCCTGGTTGTTCCTCCTCCAAGTGAGAGTTGTTTTTTGTTTTTGGGGCTTGTTTGTTTGTTTGTTTGTTTGTTTTTACAGACCATAGGTTCTTCAGTACTCTTCTCCCATATCATCATCTAAAGACACTGATTCTTCTTCTGTTTTCTTTACTCATTGTTCAGCTTTTAGATGCATAGGAAGTATTTTAAAAGATAATGATTTAGATCAGGCACACCTTAGTCTTTAAACTGACATCTTTGTTCTTTGGCACTTTTGAGAGGTCTTTGCAGAATTTCTCAATGCCACAAGTCTTGATTTCTCTACTAATGTTACTCTAGGTGTTGATTGTGGACACCTTTGTGAAATTGTTGACAACTTCAATCTTTTCTCCGTCTATCATGATGTTGTCCATTGGCTCAGTGATATGGGTTTTATCTTATTGAGATTATTATATAGTTATAAAAATTTCAAACAATAAGATATAACCAAAGTCTTGTTCTACCTCCACCCCTCACCTATTACCTCCTTCTCTGAGATATCCAACTTTTGTTATGTAATATGTGATCTTCCACAGTATAAATTGCTTTGGTGATTTCTTTTTACAGGGGGGTGGTTTGGTAGGTGGGGTGGGTTTTTTTGTTGACCAGATGGTACCACACTACACGAATACTTTACAACTTGCCTTTTTCAGTGTAATTGTACATTTTAAATCTTTTTCTTTTTAAAAGAAAGGTGGTACTACTCTCCTTATGTCTGCCCTGGTGCCAGACTGTGCTTGTGGTTCTCAGAGAAATCCCTGATTCTGAGTCCTGCCTTTTCCTGTTTGACAGTTACAACATTCACTTCGCAGCATCTCTGGGCTCCTGCCTGTCTGCTGTGGCCATGTGAAGGAAGCAGAGTTGCTGGACTGTAATTATTTTAGGCCTGGGCAGTATTCTGTGCATCAAATCCAGTAACACAAAAGAGAATCAAACCATTATGCCCCAAGCCCAGCTATTTACTCTTTCCCACACAGCATTTTCTGGGAAAGAGACACTGTGGTAATCTGGGAAAGGGAGCTGCCACAGACCAATCCAAGGTCACCCATCTGCAGAGAACGTTCTGGGCTCCCAGGCAGGACTGACCCCAGGGAAATGAGAAGGAGGCAAGATTGGTCTATCACCTTTGCCAAGTAGTTTAGTCCCATGATTAAATACAAGACAGAATCAGATTGATTTCTCAAATCCTGATTCCACCACTCACTAGCTCTGGATGATGTTGTTAGTTGCAATCCAGTTGATGCTGACTTATGGTATCAGTCTATGAGAGAAAGAGGGACAATCTCCTCCCTTGTGATTTACATCTGAAATACTGCTGGAAGATCAATGATGAGTCAGTTCTGACTCATTGCATATAACAGTAACAACATGGAGTCAGGACTATAACAAAGCTAAGCCCTTTGGGGTCCTGCAACATTTTCATGATCTGTTACAGACCTGACCACTGTGATCCATTGACAATGGCTGATTACTCAATAAATAGTTTCACATGCTTTTGTGTGAAATCTACTTGAAATTGTTCACTACCCATTTATAACTAAAAACACGTGATCTCGTGCTTATTGAATCATCTGATTTTACCTATAGGCTTGTCATTGGTTGATTTTCAGGTATAAACAACCAGGCTTTTCTTCCTATCTTGTCTTAATCTAGAAGCTCCTTTGAAACCTGTTCAGCATCTTAGCAACACTGACAGATCAATATTATGTGCATTTTCTGGGAATTGAACCTGCATTTTTAATTGTTGTTGTTGTTGTTGTTATGTGCCATTGAGTTGCCTGCAACCTATAAGCAATCCTAAATACAGCAGCCCTGAAGCACCCCCTGTCCCAAGTCAGTCTTACTGATTCTGACACACCAACCCCCACTGCTTCAGTCACTGCATTAGTTCACCTCATCTGGGGTCTTCCTCACCTGTTCTGTCCCTCCAGACTTCCAAACATGATTTTGTTCTCTAAAAACAAGTCTCTCCTGTCCATGTGCCCAAAATATGTGAGATAGAGCTTCACAATCCTAGCCTCCAAGGAGAAACTTGGTTTCAAACTCTTCCAGACAGACCTATTTGTTTTCTTGGCAGTCTGTTGTATGTTCAACACTCTTCTCCAGCACCACAATTCAAAGGCATCAATTCTTCTGTCATCCTTAGTCATCGTCCAGCTCTCTGAAGCATAAGAAGTAATTGCGAAGATCATGGCCTGGATTAGGCACACCTTAGTCTCTAGACTGATAGTGTTGCTTCTCAGTACTCTGGAGAGGTCCCTGACAACAGATTTACCTAATGTAATTTGTCTTTTGATTTCCTGACTGCTGGTGTTAAGAATGTTGATTGTGGAGCTGAGCAAGTTGTAATTGTTAACAACCTCAATCTCTTCTCCATCTATCGTGGTGCTGCCAATTGGCCCAGTGGTGAGAATCTTTGTTTTCTTGATGTTAAGGTTCAATTCATATTGAAGACTACAGTCCGTGACCTTCTGAAGCAAGTGCTTCAGGTCTTCTTCAGTTTCAACAAGAAAGGTTGTGTCATCTGCATAATGTAGGTTGTTGACGAGTCTTCCTCCAATTCTGATACTACATTCCACCTCATAAAGCCCTGCTTCCCAAATGATTTGTTCTGCTTATAGATTGAAAAGGTATGGAGACAGGATGCATCCTGATGCACTCCTTTCCTGACTTTTCACCATGTTCTGTTCTGAGGACTGCTTCCTGGTCGGAGTAGAGGTTTCACATAAGTACAGACAAATGTTCTGGGATTCTCATTTTCCTCAAGGTTAACCACAATTTGTTTGGGTTTTTTAAAAATTTTAATTTTATTAATTTTAATGAACATTTATAGAGATTTTGGATTTCCATTCATTGTTGCATTTTTCTCCCTGCCCACTTGCACACCCACCCC
>NW_006399890.1:8646013-8651142 GCF_000299155.1 Elephantulus edwardii | reverse complement strand
GGATAGAGCAGGGTTTAGGGCTGTTGTGCATAGGGTCACAATGAGTCGCAAACGACTCGACGGCACATAACAACAACAACAACAAGGTGTACCTGATCATCATGAGCTTTTCATTTACTTTCTATGATGTTGAGAGCTGGACAAATAATAAGAATGACAGAAGAATTGATGCCTTTGATCTGCAGTGTTGGAGATGAGTACTGAATATCCCACAGACTGCCTAAAGAATAAACAGATATATCTTGAAGAAAGTGTAGCTTAAGTATTTCTTGTAGGCAAAGATGATAACACTTTGCCTCATATACTTTGAGCATATTATAGGAAATTTTATTTCCTGGAAAAGGACATTATGCTTGGAAATTAGAGGGACAGTAAGAGAGAGGAAGACCTTCAACCAGGTGAATTGACACAGTGACTGCAGCAATGAATTTGAGTATGTCAGACATTGTGAGGATGACATAGGATAGGACAAGGTTCTGCTCACAGGGTCACTATGCATTGTATTTGACTTAATGGCACATAGTAACAACAAGAACAAGTGAAAATTTAAAAGATAAACTTTTAAAATGAGTTTTAAAACAAATATTAAATTATGGCTAAATACTGACGGAAATTAGAAGTAGAATCCCTACTAGCCTTAAAGCTGGGCATTTTAAATAACTTTAAAAAATTACTTTTACTTAGCCAAGTATAATGCTATGTGCCTGCTATGTCTACAGAAGTCAAAATACTCAGAGTACATCATTTGGTTCTTGTATTCAGAACATTTGGTTTGGTTCTATTTTATGTAAGAGCAGAAGTAGAAGAATGCTGAGTCCACTTTCACAAACTGATATGATGGCTATATTGTTCCCCTTTTTACTGCTAGCCTTTGAGTTGTTTTTGAATTGTTGTTTGGTTTGTGGGCATTTTTTTTTTTCACTTCGATGGAGTCAGAGCCAACTCATAGCTGACCCTCCAGCAAGTTTTCAGAGGTTGTAAATAGCACAAAAGAAGACTGCATACCTTTCCCATATAAAGCTGCTGGAAGAGTCAAACTTCCGTCTTTGGGTGGAAGCACATTTGTTTGTTGGGTTTCTGTTTGAGAGGCATTAAGAAACTAAGATAGTTTTTAAATTCTATGTAACCATGTGAAATAAAAGAAGGATGGTTAGACCAAGAAGGGACCTGAATTCTAGTCTTATCTCCCAGGTAACTGACCTTGGGCACATTTTTTTAAATGTACTGAGACTTTTTCTGTAAAGTGAATAGTAATAGAAATGTTTACTTCTTGGGTTGTTTCAAAGATTAAGCAAGAGAGCAGGGACACTGCAATTGATGATTCACTTAACCCCTCTAAGTCTTGGTTTTTCTTTACAGAAATGTGAGGGCTGACTAGATCTCTAAGATTCCTACACTCTAAATGCCGAGATTAGAACCTTATTCTTTTAAAAGCTCTATGGGAAGCATTTCTCTGGTTATCAAGTTAGTTCCTACCAGTTCTAAGCACTGTAAAAGAAAGCAAGGATACAGAGTAAAGAACTCAGAAGAGCACACTCATAAATTCTCCATTTTAAAAAGTAACTATAGTGCTGTGAGACACCAGAATTGGATACAGATGAGAGGTGATAATGAGTGGGTCTTGGAAGGGAGGGAAGAGAATGCAAGGGGTATGTGAAAAGAGGAAGAAGCGTTTGGGCAGTGGGAGGTATAAGCTTAAGACAAGACAGTAAGTACATCTTATGTGGCTGGGGTATATAGTTTAGATGGAACCAGAATTGAGACAGTATAGGGAGGACCTCTGAGGCCTCAATGAGGAGTTTATTATTTCATCTTTGAACAAGGGAGCAGTATAATCAGATCTTGCTTTTAAAATTAACTCCAGCAACAGTGAGAAGCATGATCTAGAGGAAGGGAGGCAAGTTGGGTGGCTTTGACAATAATCTAGGCAGCGGTTACAAAGAAACATAAAAGGGTATGTTAGAGACTGATAGACCTTAATCACTGTTTACATGTGTGGGCATGGCAGGGGATGAGCAGAGATAAAAATCAAAGTTACCATGACCCAGAGAGAAAATACAGGTGGAAGTTAGAGTACTGGAGTGAGAGGTGCTAATAGCTTCGCTTTTGAGATGGAATATCCAGGAGAAAAGGTAGAGCAGATTCATAAATGTATATACTTCTAAGTGTAGAAGGAGAGATGAGAGCTAGAGAGAGATTGCAGAATCGTTGTACTAGTGGTGAGGGATGAGTGGGATTGTAGGCTGTATCTCTGAAAACACAGGCCATTGTATAGATTCCCAAGACAACGTTTCTCTAAATGTAGTGCCAGGCAAAGTTCAATGCATTGGATACACTGGAGTTTCCCAATGATGGGCTCTATCAGAAGTCCAAGGAAACAGAACATGCAGGATAAAGGCTGAGTGCTTATATCTTATCAAGTCCCTCTTTGTTCCAAAGAAATGAGCTTTTTTGAGAAACTAACAAAAACTATAGACCCTTCAGCAGAAATAAAATTCAAGGTACACATGTAATATTAATAATTTCTAATCATATTTTTTAAATTTAAAAAGAGGTGAAATTAATTGTAAGCATAAACTTTATTGCACACAGTTTATGTTTGCCACTGTAAACTATGAACTTTAATAAATGGTGATAGTTATAGAAAGGTTTCAGGCTTTTTGTTCATAGGGTTGCTATGACTTGACAGCAATCAACAGCAACAAAACAACAAACTTTATTGAACCCAATATATGACATCATTATAATTTTACATTGTTGTTGTTGTTATGTGCCGTCGAGTCACCTGAAACTCACAGTGACCCTATGGACAACAACTCTAAATCATGCTCTATCTATCCTGTGCTAATCTTACTGTCTCTGACAAACCTGCCCTCCTTACCCCAGTCACTGAATCAATCTATCTTATCCAAGGTCTCCTCTCTTGTGCTCTCCCTCCACCCTCCCAAGCATGACATCCCTCTCCAAAGACTGGTCCCACCTTGCAACACGTTCATTGTAGGTGAGATGAAGCTTCAGAATCCTTGCCTCCAAGGAGCAGCCTGGTCTCACCCTCTCTAGTACAAATATGTTTGTTCTCTTAGCAGTCTATGGTATATTCAATACTCCTCTCCAGCACCACAGCTCAAAGACATCAATTTTCTTTCTATCACCTCTAGTCATTATTCAGCTTTCTGATGCATAGCAAATAATTGCAAAGACAAAAGACTGGATCAGACACACTTTAGTCTCCAGACAAACATCATTTTTCTTCATAATTTTACATTAAATATTAAAAAATAAGATATTTTACATTCTTACTATCATACTATCACTAAAACACTTTAAAATCCAGTGTCAATATTTTACAGTTACAGCAACCTTCATCATGTGTATAGCAACCTATTATATGTGTTGGAGAAAGTACGACCAGAATGCTCCTTGGAAGCAAAGTTAATGAAGCTTCACCTCACATATTTTGGATATGTTGTTAGGAAAGACTATTCCATGTAAAAGGACATCATGCTCGGGAAGGTGGAGGGTCAACGAAAGAAAGGAAACCCTCAATGAGAGACGCAGTGTCGGATGAGGATGGTGCAGGATAGGACAGAGTTCAGATGTATTGTTTATGGAGTTCCTGAGTCATACTCGTCTCCATGGTACTTAACAATATGAATGTGCTCCAAGTGCTCAAAAGTGGCCACTGTATTAGTGTAATAAGAGTCGTTTCTCACTTCTTGTCATAAAATAATATACATGCACACAAAATATTCCCTAGAATTTCCAGAAATTATCAAAGCTTATGTAGATGCTTCAGTAAGAACTGCCATCTCTAGAGGCTTTTTGTTTTGTTTTGGTTTTGAGTCTGGTTTGAAAAAATAGCTAGCTTTCTTTCATATTGTAAGATTTAGTTTGGGATATTTTGGTCCTATAGGTTCTACAGTAATACACATTATAGAGGGTTAAGAGTTGATTCTTGCACAGTGAAGAGGGGATTAAACAAACCTTTCCATTTGTAATTCTGCAGTGGACTGTCTGCACTAGAGATGCATTTTCAGATTTTCCCAGGACACACTGTTGGTTGCAGACTTGGTTTATTAACTGTGGATATTGTTTCCAGGACAGACAAAAACAAAGAGTTATATACAACATTTTCTGGGTGGATAATTTTAAATAGGATATTTAACGCAGTGAATTCATTTAATTGGTTTTGGTGGTTTCCTTTCCCCAGAGAAATGGCCTGCGGCACTCTTGCCTTCCGAAACTCCTGTGTGTTGTTCTCTAAGGCAGCACTCTCAGAAAGGATACTTTCTTATGAATCACATATACGCCTATTTTTAGAAGCAGCATTGTGTGGTTTTTGAAAAATGACTCTTCCTGTAATTGGACCGTTGGGGTGATTTGGTTGTGGTCTACATAATTATAGACCCATGACAATGGTCTAAGGGCCTTCAGTGTATTCTTGAGACCCCCTCAATCAAGGGCATTTGGTTAATTGCTCACAGGTGTTTTCTTGTGTTTATGAATCCATACAATCTATGAGGTTTATAACACTTGGCTGAAAAGGGAGCCTTGTGACTTATGAGTTCCTTAGATTTATGCAGCTAATTAAGTAGTTACAGTAGAGACTTCACTGCTCTTTTGAGACCACTAAGCATCTGGAATATGAGTGAGGAGTAGCCTGTATGAAGTAGGAGAATAGAGACTTTGAGAAGAAAATGGGAAAATTCGCAATGCGCTGTTGCTAAAGACTCACAAGTCCAGCCTTGTTAGCTGCCCCTCCCCCGCCCCTCTAAAGAATTAGCTCAATTCTGTCTGACTATAAATCAGTGGAATTAGCTTCCTCTCATGAAGACCCCTTCTACAAGAGAATTAAGTACTGCCTATAGATGGTATCGTGGAAGGAGGAGTGGCATCCACTTCCATAACAGCTTGCCTCCGGAAACCCTATGAACCTGGAGAGAGGATGAAAGACACCCAAGCGTCGAGGACTTTCCTTCATAGGGTCGCTATGAGTTACCTGCGACTCGACGGCACTTAACAACAACAACAACATAGATGGTATACCAATTGAAGTATTTCAGCTAACAGATGCTGCCCTGGATGTGCTCACCAAGTTGTGCCAAGAAATCAGGAGAACAACCACTTGG
>NW_006399890.1:8640691-8645913 GCF_000299155.1 Elephantulus edwardii | reverse complement strand
TTGAAAAGTAAAAGAAAAATTCCTTCATTGGTGTACAATTTGTTTTGATACATACAGTCAAAAGCCTTTGTATAGTCAATGAAACACAGATAGACGTTTCTCTGGTGCTCTTTGTTTTCTACCAAGATCCATCTGACATTGGCAGTAATGTTTCTAGTGCCACAAACTCTTCTAAACCCAGCTTGTATTTCTGGTAGTAATCTTCAGCAGAATTTTGCTAGTGTGTGATTATAGCAATACTGTTCAATAATTTCCACATTCTGTCAGGTCACATTTTTTTTTTTTTTTTGAATGGGAATAAATCTGGATCTCTTCCAGTCAGTTGACAAAGTGCTGTCCTCCAGATTTCTTGGCATAACTTGGTGAGCATCTCCAGGGCAGGATCTGTTTGTTGAAATATGTCAGTTGGGATTCCATCAATTCCTGGGTTGCTTTTTGGATTTTTGGGGGGTATTTTTTGTTTGTTTGTTTGTTTGTTTTGCCAAATCCTTCAGAGTAGCTTTAACTTCCTCCTTCATCACCATTGCCTCTTGACCAACATTCTTCAGTGTCAGCCACTTCTTTTGGGTAAAATGACTCTGTATATTCCTTCCATCTTCTTTTAAAGCTTCCTGAATCATTCAATATTCTGCTCATAGAATCCTTAAGCATTGTAACTCATGGCTTGAATTTGTTTTCCAGTTCCTTCAGCTTAAGAAATACTGAATGAGTTCAGCTCTTGATTTTTCTACTCCAGCTCCTTGCACATTTCATCATAGTATTTTGCCTTGTCTTCCCAAATTGCCTTTTGAAATCTTCTGTTCAGCTCTTTAACTTCTTGATTTCTTCCCTTTGATTTGGCTTCTTGAGCTCTAATGCAATATTCAAAATCTTTTCTGACATCCATTTTGGTCTTTTCTTCTTCTTCCTTCTTTGTAATGACTTTTTGCATTTTTCTTTAACTGTATTCTTGATATCTTCCCACAGCTCGTCTGGTCTTTGCTCATTAGTGTTCAAGACCTCAAACCTGTTCCTGAGTTGTTTTTTAAATTCAGGAGAAATAGACTCAAGATCAAATTTTGATTCCTGCAGATATGATTTAACCTTCTTTTGCTTTAATTTGAACTTGCATATGAGTAATTAGTTAATGGTCTGTTCCACAATCAGCCCCTGGCCTAGTTTTCACTGCTGATATTGAACTTCTCCAATGATTCCTTCCACAGATGTAATAAATCTGATTTCTCTGCATCCTATCAGGTGAAATCCATGTATATAGCCTGCATTTATGTTTATTATAAAAGGTATTTGCCATGAATAAATCATTGATTATACAGAATTCTATCATTCTATCTGCAGCCTCCTTTCTGTCACCAAGGCCATATTTTCCATCTACTGATCCTTCTTGGTTCTCAATTTTTGCATTCCAGTCACCCATTATTATTAATGCATCTTGGTTACATGTTCAATCAATTTCTGACTGCAAAAGTTGGTAGAAATTATCTATTTCCTCCTCTTTGGCTCTGGTTCTTGGTGCATAAGTTTGAATGACAGTGGTATTAACAGGTCTTCCTTGTCTGCGAATGGATATTATCCCATCACTCACAATATTATGTTTCAGGATGTCTCTAGAAATTGCCTTTTTAACTATTAAATCCCTTATAGAATCCCTAGGATTCTAACACTGTGCTACGAATGTTTAATACTCATTGGGCTTCATATTAGCTCCAGAATATTGGATCAAATACTTATCATTGAAACATTTACTCAGTCTTCTCTAGAATGTGAATATAGTAATTAATGAACTTATGTCATTTGAGTTTTCTAAACCTTAAGTGAGAAACACATGAATAATGTTTAATACAGTTCCTGGAATGTCATCTCATTTTTAAACAGTTACCTGCTGAGTAATCTGCCCCTCCCCTTCCTTTTCTTAGCCCTCTCCTTCTTGGTTCCCCCCCCCCATGTAGGTGCTCAGCAATTCAATGTCTCACTGTGGTCTACCTGCAGAATCTGAGTGCCTGCCTGCTGTGTCCGCCCCTGCCCAGCATGTCCCTGCAGTGGGAGCTGCCTTGGGCGGGCTGTCACTCACCATTCCCGAGAAACTTCCGGGCTCATTGCTGCAGAGCACCTCTCAGCCCACCCAAAGCTCACTTGCCTCATTTATCATTCATTTTATATACATATTTATTTGTATAGACAGATATAAATGTCTGTCTAAATCAATCTCTCTGTCTCTCTCTCACTCTTTTTCTATATCTCTCGATATCTCCTTTAGCACCTACTGAGGAACATTGAAAAGATGGGTAATCTCCTTCCATTAAGATTTAGAGCCTGGGAACTCTGATGGAGAGTCGATGAAGGATCTCTATCATTTGAAACAACTTGACGGCAGTGAGTTTGAGTTTGCTTTTAGAGAGCCCTGGTGGCACAGTATGTTAAGAGTTGCCTGTGAGTTAGAATCAACTTGATAATGACAGTGGGTTTGGTTTTTGGAAGCAGCCCTGGTGGTGCAATGGTTACTGCACCCCACTGCCAACCAAAAGGAAGGCAGTTCAACTGGATCAGGTGCTTTCTGGGAGAATGGCATGGCAGTCTGCTTCCGTAAAGATTTGCAGCCTTGGAAATGCTACAGAGTGGGCTTACCAGGTCACCATGCATCAGAGTCGACTGAATGGCAGTGGATTTGGTTTTGCATTTCAGAGTCCACTATGTATCAAGCATTATGGGAATGGTGAAAAGAGGCACAGTGTCTGCTCTGAAGGAAGCCCAGCAATTGGGAGGCCAGGGACAGGTCACCCTGTGTCAGCAAAGCGCGGGGATAAATACATACTCTGGTTACACGGCATGATTGGGATGCCACCACGACAGATATGCATGCTATCTGGGGAGTGGCTTCTCTCTTTCTAGATTAATCTAACTCCAACTTTCTAGGAAATATCTTCCAAAATTCTTGTTAAACTTTTCATGTCATCAGTTCTATTTTTAATTTCCAAATATCCTTTCTTGCTCTCTGGTTATTTCTTTTTCCCCATAACTGCTTTTTTTTTTTTTAGGAAAAATGTATTGAAAGAAGTAAAAAACTTACATTAGGATTGAGATACCCGCTAATAATCTGGACGGGAGGAACCTGGTGGTGAACATTACAGTCTATGAGAGTATAGCTGTCTAAAGATTTGAGAAGACAAGGGTTAAATCATATGCAGGCATTCATCCTCTTACTTGTTGTCTAACTACTATTGTATGTCATGTTCTAGGCATTGCTGGGTTATGGAGTCGGGGGAATGAAGGGTGTTCAAGGTCACAGATCAGTGATTATTACAGAAGTATCCCATATATCTAAGTATGACTTGCTCAGGAAGTAGCTGAAGAAAACCTTGGAAAAGAGGAAGGAGAGGCCTTACTGAAGAGGTTATACTATTGCTGGTTCTTAAGGGATAAGAATTTCCTAGAGAAGAAGCAGAGGAAATGACCAAGGGGAAGGAGAAGATAACATTTTGACAGAGAGAAAAACATGTATTGAAGCAGAGAAGTACTAATTGAGCTTACAGTGTGTCTGTGACAGTGAGAAGATCTGGAACTGGGTCTTCATGTTCATGGAGCAGGGGAAGCTTGTGGACAGGAAACTAGAGGGAGAAGAGGTTCAAGAGAGGCTGGTGAGACAGATTGTGTAGGGCTTCACCTGCCATGTTAAGGATTAGGGCTTTGTGTCTGTGGTTCTTAAATACTTAACATCAAACATCTTTTTAAAAATGTGATGACAATTCTTGACCTTCTTGTCTGAAAAAAAAAGCGCTAGAACAAAGTTTCAGGGCTTAAAGGATCTGAAGGGCATTCCATTCCTGTCCCTCTAGGCAGCAGGGGAGTGCCTAAAAGTTGGCATGTCATGCGCAGATCATAGGATTCCATTCTGTCTCTTCCACTTTTAGCTGTGGGGCTGTCAAGTAGCCTCTGGTACAGTCCTCATCCCTGCATCCCTCTGATTTCAGCTGCAGCTGGGGTGAACTGTTCTGTGTGAGCCCTAACTGGTCGTCATTGTTGCCAGATTTCTATATGGATGAGCCCCAAGACAACATTTGGTCTATATGATAGGCTAGTTGGGAATTAAATGGCCCAGCCTCCCTTTTCCAGGTCATCATTCCTTCGATCACTTTCTATCTTCCAAAAATTTCTAAAATATCTCATTAAACTGACAGCCCCCATTCCATTATCATTTATACACACACCCCTTTACCTCTGTCAAGAGGAAATCCATGCTTATCTAAGTTGGTCATTATTGCTAAACTCACTGGTACGAGTCAGTTCTGACTCATAGCCATCCTCAAGGACACAGGAGAATTGCCCCTTAGGGTTTCCAAATTGGTGAGTCTTTATGGAAGTGGACTGACTCACCTTTCTCCCAGAGAGAAACTGGTGAGTTCCAGCCACAGGCCTTTCATTAGAAGCTGAACGCCTTAACCACAATGCTACTAGAGCTTCTATTATTAGCTAAGAATGTATTTATTTGTTGTTCTACTTAACATAAAAATTTAGAAAGGTGTCCATTTAAAATTAAAGAAGGTGTGTGACTGGGTTATATTCCACCTTCACACCTATTAAATTTGTAAACTGAGCAAATTATTTGAGAAGATGCACTCTGTGAAGAAGAATGTGGAGTCAGGATTAGAGGGAAACTCATCAATAACCTTCGATATGCAGATGACACAGCCTTGCTTGTTGAAAGTGAGGAGGACTTAAAGCACTTGACACAGAAGGTTAAACACTGCATCCTTCAATATAGATTGCATTTCAACATCAAGAAAATAAAAATCCTCACCAGTGGACTGATAGACCACATCTTAATAAATGGAGAAAAGACATGTATAAAATTTTATAAGCTTAAAAAATCAGAATAAAATCCACAGATTAAGCTACAAAAAAAAATGGAGAAAAGATTAAATAAATGGAGAAAAGAGTAAATCTTACTTGGATTCACAATCAATATACTTAGTACCAACAGCCAGGAGAGCTGGAGACATATTGCACTGGGAAACTCTGCAGTAAGGGATCTCTCCAAATTATTGAGGAGCAATGATTTTAGTTTTAGGACTAAGGTGTGCCTGAAAGCAGAGAATACCAGAAGAATGTCTATCTGTGTTTCATTGATTATGCAAAGACATTTGACTGTGTGGATCATAACAAACTGTGGCTGACTCTGAGAAGAATGGGAATCCCAAAACATTTAATTGTGCTAATGCGAAACCTAT
>NW_006399890.1:8635631-8638686 GCF_000299155.1 Elephantulus edwardii | reverse complement strand
AAAAACGTATTGTGATGGGAAAATCTGCTGTTAGGGACCTCTCTAAAGTACTCAAGAGCAACGGTGTCTCTCTGGAGACTAAGGTGCGCCTGATACAGACCAAGGTCTTTGCAATCACTTATTATGCATCAGAGAGTTGGACAATGACTAGGGAAGACAGAAGGAGAATTGATACCTTTGAGCTGTGGTGCTGGAGAAGAGTATTGAATGTACCATGGACTGCCAAGAAAACAAACAAATTCATCCTAGAGAGGATTAAACCAAGCAACTCCTTGGAGGCAAAAATTCTGGGGTTTCGTCTGACATTCTTTGGGCATGTTGCAAGGAGGTACAGGTCCTTGGAGAGGGACATCGTGCTTGGGAGGGTGGAGGGATGGCACAAGAGGGGAAGACCCTCTATGAGATGGATTCATTCAGTGACTGGGGTAATCGGGATAGGTGTGTCAGAGGCAGTGCGTTTGGCACAGGATGGAGGAGGGTTTAGGGCTGTTGTACATAGGGTCGCTATGAGTCGCAAATGACTCAATGGCACATAACAACAACAATAGTCTACGACTCGACAGAACCAAACAACAACAGCAGTTTTTCATTAGCCTTTTGATGGGCGGCAGGTCAATCTATTTTTACCTAGTGGCTTTGGACGGCTGCTTTTCCAAAGTGTACTGTGTGTTCCTTCTTCCTAGTCTACCTTAGTCTGGAAGGTCTGTGGTCCCATAGCAACACACAAGTCCTCTGAGAGTTGGGTGGCAGCTGAGTGGCTGCACTTGAAATGTATTGGCCAAAATTGAACGTGAGATTCCCACATAGAAGGAAAGAATTCTAATACTGAACAATCAGTGGCCCTGCTGCAAATAAATGGATACTGGGTTCTAAAACATAGTTGTCCATGTTGAATTATAAGTTCTATTTTCAAAAATTGTACACAAATCATAAGCCATGTAGTTGAGTCTTATTCCTTGACTATAAATTATCATAGCCATTTGGGCAATGGCTTTGCAAAGTGTAGAAATGCTGAAAAGAGGCCTCCAGAAAGCATTGCATATCCTTATAGTCAATACAGCAGTATAATATAAAATCTCAGTATAAAATATCACAATAATTACTCCAGATATTTTCTACAGCAGATTTCCAAGGGAATAAAAGCCTGAGAATCTGGTTAAATGTATTTTGCTTACAATCAGTTAGGCCACATAATTTTGCTCAAGAAACTAAGTGGAAGACTATTGTTCAATTCAGTCCAACGAACTGATTGAATGGCAACACTGAGCTACTAAAATGAAAACAACATGGTTCCTGCCATCCAAAAGCTTAACACAGAGAGTAGAGAAAGGAAAACAGATTTATAAAAGTAATTTTAATGTGATAACTCCTATGGACAAAATACACAGATCCAAAAACAAACCATTCAAAGAAAATATGCTAAATTCTGGGAATGTTGTAAGAAGAATGTGGCCACTTAATTGAGTCATGAAGGATGTGGACAAGCTAAGAAAGATTGGTATTCAAGGGAGAATACTAAAAACAAGTAACTGTTGTCATCAAGTGATTTCCAATTAATGGTGACCCTGTTGGCTCAGAGTAGAATTGTACTCCATAGAATATTTTTTCAGAAACTTTAGTATATTTATTGCCTTTTGTATAATTATTCCTATGCTTTGTGCTTTATAAAATTAATTCCTCTTGACCTATACCTATTATCAACCAATTTATTAAAGTCCCCATTGAACCCTTCATATTCCTTCACCTTCCCAACTGCCCCCTAACCTCTACTATGCTAGCGATTTTTCACTTTTCACCTTTTTCTTCCCACCTTCTCCCTTCTCCTTTCCCCTTTAGACCATTTATACATATCTTGCTCAGTTATCCTCCTGTTTTTACAATAGTGGTCTTATGAAATATGCAATATTTTTCCTCCTGTGACTGAGTTCGTTTTCTCTGCATAATACTCTCTAGACTCCCCCATGTTTTATAGTTTTTTTTAAAATAGTTGTTCCATAGTGCTACAAAGTTGTCTTTTTTATTATTATTAATTTTAATGAAAGCTTGCAGAGATTTTGGATTTCCATTCATTCATTGTTGCACTTTTCTCCCAGCCCACTCCTCCCCCCAGTTAGTTCTTTGAAAAGTAAAAGAAAAATTCTTTCAGTGTTATATAATCCCTCCCCCTACTATCCAGCCTTCATTCTGGACTCCTGTCATGACAATAATACCTAATCACATATCCCTCTTAAGCAGTTCTCACCCTCATCTGTTTCAATGTAGTATGCATTATTTATTCCATCTTTCTCAGTCTCCCCCCAACCCCAACGTCAGTCCTGTTTTACAACAGTGGCATTATACAGTATTTGTCTTTTTGTAACTGAGATATTTCACTCTGCATAATATCCTCCAGGGTCACCAATTTTGTATAATATTTTATGGGTTTGTTTTTCAGTGCAGTGTAGTATTTCATTGTCTGAATATACCACATTGTATCTATCCATTTGTTTGTTGATGGGCACCTGGGTTGTTTCCAACTAGCTGCTATTGTGAACAAAGCCACAATAAACATGGGTGTGCATATATCTGCTTGGGTGGTGGTTATGGTTTCTTTAGGGTATACTCCAAGTAGCAGAATTGCTGGGTCAAATGATATTTCTATTTGTAACTTTTTTTTTAAATTTATTAACAACTTTTTTTAATTACTTTTTTCCTTTCTTTTTTTATTGGGAAAAACATATTGGGGGTATAAGGAGGTGAGGGTTGGGGGCAGAAAGGTGAGGATGGGCCAGGATGCAGTTGCAGAGCTACCCAGTTTGGTCGGTGGGGGGAGCAGGTGAAGGAAATGATGAGGGTCCAGTGGGGACCAGATGCTATAGAGGAATGACAAGCATTTTCCAATGGTAATTAAACCAATTGTCTTATTGATTTGGGAATTGGATGCCGACTCTCTGGCTTCTTCATACTGAACAGGGGCGTAGATGTAAAGGGGGGAAGGGAGGATGCTTCATCACCTTACTGGTGGTCTTGGGTTAAAGCTGCTTGTCTTCTTGCTCTGTTAGAAGATATTTTCCTG
>NW_006399890.1:8616527-8634383 GCF_000299155.1 Elephantulus edwardii | reverse complement strand
GACTTTCAGCAATCCATTGCATAGGTAATCCTCTTCTTTGGCCTGTCCAATGCATAGGTAATCGTCTTCTTTGGCCTGTCCAAGGAGACCCAAACCTGCAGATGGCGGTCATGCATTCTGTCCCCCACCTCCTACGCAGGTGGCCAGTGGGGCACACACACCCCCAGCACAGGAGGCCTGCGGGAGGTGTGCAGCCCCCCCAGCGTGGGCGGTCATTGGGGTCGTGCCCCCCACCCCACCCCCTGCCACACAGGTGCTCGGCTGGTGTGTGGCCCCTCTTGTGCGGGCGGCTGGCAGGCTCCCACTTCCCCCACTGCCGCCATCCTGGCTCCAAGAATTCTCTCCAGACCAACTTGCAGCAGTGTGGTGGCTTCACTGTACCAGTCTTGAGGCAGGCTGTGCCCAGCATCCATCCTGGGTGAAGGAATCCATTCGTTCCGGCTATGGAAGCCTCATGGAGATGCAGCGGCTGTGCGGCGTGGCGAGGGCTCTGCAGAGGGGGTTGGGAACCATGAAACTCACCCATTTCTCCTTGGGAATCCTTGAATTCCTGTTGTTGAGCCTCAATCTTCACTGAGGGCCAGTCATCAACTGTTTAAGTGTTCAATTATCAATAAGCCGAAGACTGTGGAAGGCCATAATGGCCCTGCTTTAAGTGGTTCGCTGCTCCCGCAGCTCACCATGCTGTCTCTGCCTCCGCCACCATCTTGGATCTCCCTCTATTAACAACTTTTTGAGAAGGCGCCATACAGCCTTCCATAGTGGTTGTGCCATTTTACACTCCTACTAAGAGTAAATAAGGGTTCCAGTTTCTCCATAACCTTCCCATCGTTTTTCTGTTTGCTGTTCTGTTAAATTTTACTATTCTTACTTGGGTGAGATAATATCTCCTAGTTGTTTTGATTTGCATCTCTCTTAGAGCTAGGGATTTTGAACATTTCTTAATGTGCTTGTTAGCCATCTGAATGTCATCTTCGGTGAAGTATCTGTTCATATCTTGTGTCCATTTTTAAATTGGGTTGTTTACCTTTATCTTCTTGTGGTACTCAAGAGTATTTTATAAATTCTAGATATAAGTCCCTTATCTGACATGTCATTACCAAATATTTTTTCCTATTTGTGGCTTTCCTTTTTACCCTGGTGAAGAAGGTTTTGGATGTGCATAGGGATTTAATTCTTAGAAGGTCCCATTCATCTGTTTTATCCTCTCCTGATTGTAGATTTTTCAGGATGCTTGGAAGACTGTTTATGTTGTGGATTAGAACTTAGAGAGTTCATCCAAGCTTTTCTTTAATGAAGTCTATAGTACTTGATTTTAGTCCAAGGTCCATGATCCACTTTGAGTAAAAATATTCTATTGTGTGAATCTTTCCCAATTCTCAATCACAATTTCTCAAACTATTTATTTATTGATGAACATGTGGGCTGTTCCCATGCTTTTGTTATTGTGAATAATGCTGCTATGAACATAGGTATACATATCTCCATTTGTGTCACAGCTATGATTTATTTGGGTTTTGTTGCTATCAGTGGAACAACTGAGTCATATGGGATTTCTGGGTTCAGCTTTTTGAGGAAACACCAAACTGCCTTCCAGAGTGGTTGAACCAATTTACAATCCCACCAGCAGCACATAAGAGTTTTAATCTCTTCACATCCTTTCCAATGTTTATTGTTTGTTGTATTTGCTACTGTTGTGTTATTATTGTTTACTACTGCTGCTGGTGCAAGATAATATCTCATTGTTCTTTTTATTTGTATCTCTCTGATTGCTAATGATTTTAAACATTTTCTCATGGATTTCTTAGCCACCTGAATATCCTCCTTTGGGAAAAGTCTTTTTTTAAAAAAGCATTTTCTATTATGTCTGTATTTCTTTGTGTGTTTTTATTAAATTAAAAAATATTTTCCTTACACATTCCTTCATTGACATTATGTTTCATACAATTATTCCCATACATCGTGTTTTAGAAAATTACTCATCATTGGACCATGCCCACTATTACTCAATCTGTTCAGATCCCCACCAAATCTTTCCCATTTTCTTTACCCCCTCCATCCCCACCCAACTTATTGTGCAATCCTGTGATTTCATCACTACCCATCTTCCCCTTTCTGCTCCCACTCTTTCTTCCCTTTAGATCCCCATACACATTTGATGATATATCTTTCTGTTTTTACAATAATGGTCTTATGTGGTATTTGTCCTTACGAGACTGAGTTAGTTCACTCAGCATAATGCTGTCCAGTCTCTCCCAAGTTATGTAGTGTTTCCCGAAATTGTTGTTCCTGATTACTCCTTAGTACTCCATAGTGTGAATGTACCATAATTTCTCAATCCATTCAATTGTGTTTGGACATTTGGACTGTTTGCATGTACTTGCAATAGTGGATGACTTTACTATGAACATTGGTGTACAAATTTCTGTTTGTGTCTCAGTTCTAATTTCCTTGGGATCAACACCCTTAACACCAGCAGTCAGGAAATCAGAAGATGAATTGCATTAGGTAAATCTGCTGTCAGGGATCTCTTCAGAGTACTGAAAGGCAACAATGTCAGTCTAAAGACTAAGGTGCACCTAATTCAGGCCACGGCTTTACTTTCTATGCATCAGAGAGCTGGACAATGACTATAGGTGACAGAAGAATGAATGTGTTAAAGCTGTGGTGCTGGAGGAGTCTTGAACATACCATGGACTACCAAGAAAACAAATAAGCCTATCGTAGAGAGGGTGAAAACAAAGTTTCTCCTTGTCTTGGAAAGGGTGAAATAAGTTTCTCCTTGGATGCTAGGATTTTGAAGCTCTGTCTCACGTACCTTGGCTACATAGCCTGGAGTGACCAGTCCTTGGAGGATGACATCGTGCTTGGAAGGGTGGAAGGATGACTCAAGAGAAGAAGATGCTGGGTGAAATAGATTTACACAGTAAGTGGGAAAATGCACTTAGGTGCGTTGGAATCAGTAAGACTGGATCAGGATAGGGCAGGCTACAGAGCTTCTGTACATAGAATTGTGGGTGACTTGATGGCACGTAACAACAACGACATATTCCTACTAGTGGAATAGCAGAGTCATATGGAATTTCTATGTTTAGCTTTTTGAGGAAATGTCAAACTGATTTCCAGAGTGGTTGTGCCATTTTACCGTCACACCTCTCAACATCTTCTCCAACAGTTATTGCTAACTGACCTACAAAGCTGTGCCACTGCCACTGGGGTGAGAGGGTATCTCACTATGGTTTTGATTTCCATCTCTCTTACTGCTTTTGATTTTGAGCAACTCTTTATGTGCCTGTTGGCCATCTGAATGTCTTCTTCTGTGAAAATTCTTTCCAAGTCTTTTGTCAATTTTGTGATTGAGTTATTAATCCTTCTTTTTAGTTATAAAGACCCTTGAATGAAATGTTGTTGCCAAATGTTTTATCCCCCCCAATCTGTGGGCTTATTTTCACTCTATTAGGGAAAGTTTGTGATGCATACTGGGAATTGATTTTCAGAAGGCCCCATTCACCAATTTTATCCTCCTCTGGTTGTGAATTTTTGTTTGTTTGTAAGCCTTGTACGCCATTGGCTAGGGCTTCTAAATGTGCTTCTATTTTGTCTCTTATGATCTTTATGGCTTTGAGTTTTATCCATAGTTCTCTGGCCACTTTGATTTGCTTTTTGTATATGGTGTGAAATGTGGCTCCTGTTCCCATTTTCTGCAGGTAGATATCCAGTTTTGCCAGCACTATTTGTTAAAGAGGGTGTCATTTCCCCATTTAATGAGTTTTATTTCCTTGTCAAATATTAGTTGACAGTAGTTATATGGATTGATTTCCAAGTTCTTGATTCTGTTCCATTGTCATTGTACCAACACCAGACTGTCGGGATCATTAAGGCTATGTAATAATTTTACTTTCTACTTAATTTTTGCTTTTCAAAAGAGCTTTACTTATTCTGAGTCTCTTTCCTTTACAAAGAAAACTAGAAAATGTTTTTTCCATGTCCCTGAAGAATGAATTTAGTGCCTGTATTTGGATTGTGTTGAACCTGCAGATTGCTTTTGGTAGGATTTTCATTTTCACAACGTTGAGTCTTCATATCAATGAACAGAGAATATTTTTTCCATTTAGTTGGGTCTCTTTATTATTGTATTAGTAGTGTTTTTCAGTTTTCTTTATATTTGTATTTTGTGTCTCTAGTTAGGTTTATTCTTAACTTTCATCTTGTGGTTGGCTATTGATCAAACCCATCACAAAAGACATTGAACAAGTCATAAAAAGACTGCCCCCCCCAAGCTCGGATAGCTTCACAGGTAAATTCTACCAAACAGTGAGAAATGAACTATCACTAATTCTACTTTAATTGTGTCAAAATATACAAACAGAAGGAACACTCCCAGAGTTGAATCAAGCATAACCCTAATACCAAAACCAGGCAAAGATATTACCAAGAAAGAAAACTATAGACCAATAGCTCCGTGAAGATAGAAGCAAAACACTTTAACAAAATCTTGGTCAATAGAATACAACAGTGTGTGTGTGTGTGTGTGTGTGTGTGTGTGTGTGTGTATAATTTCATCATCACCAAGTAAGATTCATAACAAGAATGCAAAGATGGATCAATGTAAGAAAAACAATTCATGTAATTCAACACATTAATAAAGTGAAGAACAAGGATCACATGATTCTATAAATTCAAGAAGAAAAAGCCTTCTACAAAATTCAACATCCTGGTCATAATAGTCAGCAAATAAGAACAGAAAGGAATTTCCTCAAAATTGTGAAAAGTTTATACACAAAATCAAGATCCAACACTATTCTCAATGGAGAGAAACGAAAGTAATTTGCCTTACAAGCAAGGACCAGACAAGGATTCCTACTATCACAATTATTATTAATACTGTATTAGAAGTTCTAGCTAGGTCAATAAGGCAAGAAAAGGAAATAAGAGTTATCGAAAATGGCAAAGAGGTGGTGAAATTGTTACTATGTACAATTGATATAATAGTGTACCTAGAGAACCCCAATGACTCAACAAACACCCCCCCAAAAAAAACCCTCCACGTTTTAGTCCCCGTTAGTAGTCCAATTTAGAGAGTGGCAGGATATAAGATCAACGTACAAAAAACAGTTTGATTTCTCTAGACCAACAAAGAAAGTATGGAAAAGGAACCTAGGAAAGAAATACCATTTACAGTAGTTCCATAGGATATCTTAATAGATGGTTTATAAAAAATGCATCACTAAGCCTTTCTTCCATGCTCTTTTTGGGTAGACTCGAACACCCTATCTTTCAGTTGACAGTGTGTGCTGTTTTCATCACTCAAGGAGTTCAGGGAGAACGTTATATGATTGCAAATGACTAAATGGAGGATAAATATATATGATTAGAGACATAGGTGGTGGTGTTTTGCTGAGTACCATCAAGTCTGAGCTAACCCTCCATTGGGTTTTCAAAGGCTGTTAATCAAATGGGAGCAGATTGCCCAAAGGCTGTTAATCAAATGGGAGCAGATTGCCCAACCTTCTCCCATGGAACAGCTGGTGGATTTGAACTCTGTGCCTTCAGAATTGAAATGCAGTTTCCAAGAAGATGTTTTTAAAGGATGCTGCTGCTGCTGCTGATGCTGCTGTTGTTGTGTCCCATCGAGTCAGAACTGACCCATAGCTGATGCATCAGAGGGAAACAGTAATCGCACAGGAGGAGATCGCCCATCCTTCTCCCACAGATGAGGCTTAAATTTGCTTATAAACTAGTGGGGGAAATCTTGCTGAAAAGAAGAGAATAAAAGTGCTTCCAAGTATTGAAAGATCTTAAAAGATATATAATATAAATTACATCACTTCAAAGTTGTGTTCTTAAATAGGAAGTGCACACCTCAGTCTCTAAGACTAGATGAAAGGAAGACTAAAGGCTGAGGGTGAGAGAGCAGAAAGTTAAGTTTTGTAATATGAAGTCTCACATTTTCTGATGAAGAAGGTGCAATTATCTGCTCAAAACAATGGTTCTAATCGATGTGTATACACACTGGGGTCATCAGGGATGATGGAAAAATACTTGGAAACATTATCAAAAGAGAGAAAGACCCTCAACAAGATGAACTGATGATCACAACAATGGGCTTTAACATAGTGGACAGGGTATAGTTTTACAATACACTATTCTTAGGGTTGCTGTGAGTTTTGATCAACTCAGTGGCACCTAACAACAACAAAAGGAGCTTTGGGAAAAAATTTTCTTTTTTTATTATTAATTTTAATGAACGTTTCCAGAGACTTTGGATTTCCATTCATTCCTTGTTGCATTTTTCTCCCTGCCCACCTCTCCCCACCCCCCAGTTTGCTCTTCTTTTTGAAAAGTAAAAGAAAAATTCTTTCATTGTTATACAATCCCCCACCCCTAGTCCACACCACTATGCAACCTTCATTCTGGACTCTTGTCATGACAGCAATACCTAATTATATATCCCTTTTAAACAGTTCTTTCCCTCATCTGTTTCAAAGCAATATGCATTATTTATTCCCTCTTTCACAGTCTCCCACCAACTCCGATGTCAGTCCCATTTTGCAACAGTGGCACTATGCAATATTTGTCCTTTTGTGACTGAGATATTCCACTCTGCATAATATCATCCAGGGTCACCCATTTTGTATAATATTATATGAGGTTTTTGCTTTTCAATGCAACGTAGTATTCCATTGTGTGGCTATACCAGCGCGTCTCTATCCACTCGTTTGTTGATAGGCACTTCCGTTGAAAATTTTTTATTCTAACATCCACTGCCAAGGAATCCAATTTAATTGGTTTGGGATGTAGCCTAGGCATTGGGATTTTGAACAGTGACTTGGGGTGATTTTAATGTGTTTCCTGGGTTGAGCACTACTAATTTAAGCAACAGCGAAATCAGTCCGAAGATTGAAGTGCACCTGGGTTAGGCCATCTTCTTTTCAATTCCTTGCTGTTCTTCTGAGAGCTGGAGAATGAATAAGGATGACAGAAGAATTGATGCCTTTGAGTTAGAGAAGAGTTCTGACTATCCGATGGGCTACCAGAAGAACAGATACATCTTGGAAAAGGTACAGCCATAGTGCTCCTTGCAGGAATGGTGAAGCTTTATGTTCATACCTTGGACATGTTGGTAGGAGAGAGTATTCTTTAGAAAGGGATATCATGTTTGGGAAGGTAGATGTTCAGCAAAAACAGGAAGAATGCCAATGAGGTGGCTATACATGGTGGCTTCAGAAATGGGCTCAAGTGTATCAGAAATTATAAGAATAATACAGGATAGGACTGGGTTCAAGTCTGTTGTTCATAGGGTCACTGTGAACCATACTCGATTCAACAGCACCTAACAACAACAACAACACGGTAGTGGAGGAGAGCATATTTTGCACAACCACTGAGGAGAATGGAGCATGAAGTTGAAAATAAGTGAAAAAGGCAACTTTAACGACCATGTGTATCTTAAGATAAATTTATGAGAGCTCCAATCTGAAAGACTGGATTTTGTTTTCTTCCAGAAGCAGTGTTATAAAAAGAGGGTAGCTGTGGTAGGGGTCCTAGGAAAAGTTTTACTGAGCTAGTGAAAACAGACTGAACAAAACTGAGCTGACTTAGAAGAAAACAAGGCAGAGGGTAGTTAAAGTATCAACTTTACCACTGCAACTTTATATTTCCACTACTGGAAGCTCTAAAGAATAATGATATGAACCAAGAAATAAATAAGCAAACCAACCACCAAGTATATAATTAATTGCTGAATGTATTAGAGATGACTATATGTGCCTGTCACTATAAATATGTGTGACATTACATGCCAAGAATTCCATTTCATAACCCTCTATATAAAAAAAAGGAGAAAGAAATCCTCTTATCCTCATAAGATAAAAAGCCAGGACACAGTTTTATGATGGATGCAGCTTTCCCATTTGTCATAGGAAGCTCCTTTCAAATCACTAGGAGTGCTACGTGGCAGCCCCCTGAGTCCACGGGGACAGGAAGCATTGCTCTTGTGAGGCAGTGACCTATTATTGAACCGTTTTGTGGGTACATAGTGAGTCATTGTTCTGGCAGAATTCCCTGCTCTCCACACACATTTTTACCTACCTTTGGAATGTGGGACCTTGTGTATCAGAAGCTAGCAGGAAAAGCAGCTCTGTCAGAGCTTTACTACTGAACAGCTAAGGACGAGGGAGGGCGAGGAGATAAGATGTGAAGAGGAAGAGCAGCGCATGTAGAGAGAAGGGAGAAAACAATGACCAAGAGGGACCAGAGATGATTCTTCTTTCTGCAAGATTGCTCAATATGGGGAAGCTGATAGAAAATATTCTTGGTAGAACTATATCTGAGGGACAAATTAATCATGAATGTGTGTGCAGTTGTACACACAAAGCCACCAGCTGCTCTGCAGGAGAAGAATGGGTAATCTCCTCCTGTGAGATTCAATGCCTCTGAAAACCCATTAGAGGATCTACTGTGAGTTGGTTCCAACTCGACAGTACATAAGAACAACTTTACATACATACATATATATATAGCATGTACATATGTATATATTAGCAACTCAAAACAGTGTATTTCCAGTAAATTGGAACCAACTTGTAGTTGGCCTCTCCCATAGGTTTTCAGAGGCTATAAGTCACATGGAAGGAGACCACCCGTCTCCACAAATTAAAGCCTCTGGAGTGGCTGGTGGATTCAAAACACCTGCCTTTGATGCAACTTCCTATTCCCTAGTCCATCAGAGCTTTTTAATGTCTGTTATGTAACACATTATACCATTACAGAAATTTAATTCCATGTACACTATTGTTGTTGTTGTTGTGTACCATCAAGTTGGAACCACCCTATAGCTGACCCTCAGGCAGGTTTTCTGGGGCAGGTAATCGCGTGGACGAGACTGCCCATTTTCCCACAGAACAGCTGGTGGATTCGTACTGTGTGCCTGTGGGAGCAGCACATGTACATTAATACAGCATATGTAGAAAACTCTGGTAGTCTAGTGGCAGGAAGGCACACATTTGAGGCCACCAGCTGCTCTGCGAGAAGGTTGATCAATCTACTTTCATGCAATTAACTGCCTCTGAAAACTTGCCAGAGTGTCGGCTATGGTTCAGTTCCGACTCTACGGTACGTATCAACAACATACACATGTATATGTAAGTAAAATACATTATAAATATTATGTATCTGCAACATAAAATATATAAAAAAACATACATATTTCTAAGACCTTGGATGAGTTACTTTTCCACTCCAGTTCCACTGTAACCCTGCACTTTTCCCCGATATTTAGAATGCCCTTCATGTTGCTTTATACGATCACTGGTCTGTCCACTGCTGTGGCTTTTGTGTCACTCCATCTTGCTGATTCCCCCTCCTTTTTGCTGACCCTCTACTTTACTAAACATGATGTTCTTTTCTAGTGATTGATCTTCCCTAATGACATGTTTTTAAGAAAGTTCAGCCAGAGTGCTCCTTGGAGGCAAAGATTACAAAGATTCATCTCACATACTTTCGGCCATGGTATTGGAAGTTATTCCTTGGGAAGGGACGTCATGGTCGGAAAGGTGTATGGTTGGTGAAAAAAGAGAAAGACTCTTAACCAGATGGGTTGACACAGTGATGGCAGCAATGGGCTCAAGTATGTCAGAGATAATGAGGATGGCACAGGGTAGGACGGGGTTCAGATCTGCTGTTCATAGGGTCCTATGAGATGTACTTGACTTGAGAGCACCTAACACCACCATCACTAACAATGTCCAGAATAAATGATTAAATCTAACCATTCACCCCTCTAAGGACATCCTTTTATCCTTTGAGCTGTATTTCTTCTATGTCTTGTTTATTCATCTAATAATCCACAGCATATTTAGTATTTTTTAACCAGTGACCTCAAGCTGAAGCATAGAATGATCCATGTATTTAACAGGCATGTTTTATGAACTCATTGATGCCCACACTAAGTTAGCATATGGTATTGTCCTTCATGGAGCTTATAGCATAGGGAGGGAGAAAAGCAGAGCAAGAAAGACATATAATTAGTAATTGTGATTAAAGAAAAAAACAGACAGTATGAGATGATAATGCAATCTCCCTTGGTCTATCTGTTCAAAGCAAGATCTTTCTAAGAATTACATATAAGACCTGAATAATGACAAGAAACTAGTAAATGTTTTTGTGTACATATATGGAAGGAAATGAATATGGGTAGAGGCAGGAAGGAGTAATGTTCTATATTGTTTTAGACACCAACAGAAAATCAACATAACCGAGGCTTAATGAACCAAAGAAACAGGAGCAGGAGATTTAGATTATGTCAAGTCTTCCATTTGGGGCAGTGGTCTGGAGCAGTCTTATTCTACAGAGGTTTGATCTTGGTTTTGGGTGAGACATAGGTGCAATGCTTCTCAGCCATCGGGAGTGAATTGATTGTATTCAGTTCCCTATTTAAAAAGGCAGCGGTCAGCAGTATATGCTGATTTCCAGCCTTATTCTACAGAGATTTGATCTTGTTTTCAGGTGAGATATAGGTGCAATGTTTATCAGCCATTGGGAGTGAATTGATTGTATTTGCCTCTCTATTTAAACTCTATGAACTGGAGAAACGATGAAAGTTGTACAGTTGTTCAGGTCTTTCATTCATAGGGTCGCTATGAGCCGTCTAAAACTCCATGGCACTTAACAACAACAACCATCTGTAAACCAGAGCACAACCTGCTGATATTCCCTGCTTTAAAATACCATTCTGATTGCTGTGAGCAGGATAATTTGGTGAGAGGTAGATGTGGAAGTAGAGGTACCAAATGGAAGGTTATTGATGAGTGGACCAGCAAAGAAATGATGGTGGCTTAGCAAGACTGGAGAAAACAAAATAGATTGATTGGAATGTGTGAAAATGGAACTGACAGGAGTTGGTGATGGATTGAATGTGAAGGGTGAGTCCCAGATTTCTAGCCTGTAATATTAGTAGATGATGTAGCCATTGGCTGAGAAAAGGAAGTCTGTAGGAGGAACAGGTTTGTTGAGAAAGATAATTACTTGTGATTTGCTTTCAGATGTATTTAATTGAAATAGAAGCAATTTTAATCCATTGCATCCAGTAAATAATCATTATACATACAATTATAAATGCATCACCCATGAAGAATTTACAAAGTTTCATCTGATGCAGACATATATATTAAATTTTAGTATTAAGGAATTCCAAATAATCCTTGATCTCCCTCTGTTATTGAGCTCCCTTTAAAATGCTCACTGCATTTTACTTCACCTTTAAGGATTTTAAATCAGTGATCATCAGGAACAATGTAATTGATTATATGTTTCATTTGTATTCCCTGGATGATTATGTCTCTATACATAAGACATTAATTTCTCATTGGAAATAGCACACTAAAATGTTCTGGTCTTAATTTGGTAAAATGAAAACCTTCATGGACTTCTAATAAAATTTTAATATATATAGTTTATGTATAGGCAAATATTTGTGCAGTACAGAAAAGCATGTATTTTTAATAAATGCAAGTCAAGGCTCAACAAGAGCACAAGTGGCTAGCCAATATAATTTCTCTTACACAGTATTTTACTGTAGATGACTATTGCAAGGTTAGACCTTGATGTATGAAATAAAGGAGGCAGTAGAGGAAGAAAACAGGGTGAAGGTGAAATGAAGAGGGGAAGGAAGGAGAGAAAGAAGTAAAAGGAGGGAAACTGGTACTGACTTTCTCCTCTCACAAGTCTCTGGCTTCTCTACAATACATAATTTTGAAATATTGTAATAATCTTAAGGGGAAAAAATTCTTCCTTAATTGTCAATGAAACAACTTTCCCTACCACATCACAAAACCTTCCCTAACTATCCGTAAGGTATCAGAGACAGGTGGAGGAGAATCAGCATATTCCAGATTAAGAGCATAAATATGTTTAGCAAACGGACCGTTTATCATTGGAAGGCAGAATATGCTTGAGGCCAGATGTTCAGGGAGCTGCATGCTTTCTGGCAGCTGCTCCACGGTACCTTTCAGAGTTATAGCAGCTACCTTGCCCACTTTTAGAATACCTGACAAACCTCAACAGCTGGATTCTATGGAGTTCCCTTTGGGTCATAATATGGCTCTATGGGGGGGATAAAGTCAGAAAATTAAAAGAAAGGTGAACTTAAAATCAACAAAGTCTTTGCTTTTAACAATTGTATTGAGTCATCCTAAAAAAGAAACAGGTCCATCCCTGTAATCTACAATACTCTTTTCCACTTTCAGAGGTAACCACTAACTAAATAGCAATGTGATAGGGCAACTTAATTCAACTTTATGAGCCCCAGGTCACTCATTTGTGAAAATAAGTGGTTGAACTAAGTGGTCTATATGAATTTCCTTCCAGGGCAATCATTCCACGACTCCGACTTCCTCACTCGGAACTCTGTGTTCAAGCACCATGGGAATCCATTTGACTTGCTCTGTGGAGGTCATCCAAACTTGCTTTCCACTCAGTTGTTCTGTGAATTCAACTTTTAAATTGGCCTGGGAACGTCTCCTCTAAAATTTACAACTGCATGAAATAAATCCATCAAGGGCAGCTAATTAGCACGAATATAGCTGCCAGCAGTAACTTATGAAGGAAATTCTGTAAGGATAAAGGGAAATGATTCTCCCAGACTGCAAAAAACGTTCCACTCATTCGGCTCACGGGTGGAGGTCAGGCACCAGAATGAAGGACAGAGAGGTGATTACTAGGTCTTTTACCTGGTAATAATAGGATTCTAAAACAGAAATGGAAAAAAGGATCTTCTTAATTGTTTTATTTGAAATCCCTGAGAGGTAGAAGTTAATGTACTCAGCTACCAATCAAGGGGTTGGAAGTTCAGTTCCACTGAAAGAAGCCTTGGAATAAAGACCTGGAGCTCTGCTTCTGAAATATCAGCCACTAAAAAAACCTCAAAAAGCATAGTTCTTCTTGAAAGTCTATCAGTTCATTATGAGTTGGAGTCTTTACTCCTAGAGATGCCATATTTCTCAGGAAGACTCGCCCACTCCACCTGCCTTTCTCTGTATTCACTTCTCCAGCTTGATGAGCACTGCAACCCAAACCCAAATAGGAGCTGGCCAGACGAGGAAAGGCATAAACCCAGGCTACTGCCACCCTCTGGGCCCTAGCTGTTTCCTGAGAGTTCCCAATGGGCAAAAGTCAGTAGCGATAGATACTATGAGTCAAGATCTTCAAGCCAAGTTCTAGATATATTAGCTGTTTTCAAGTAGTACATCCATATTTGTCCTCAACTTCTTACTTTTCCCAGTTAGAAAGTAGTAAATTAAGGTAAAAGACGTATCCAGGCCAGCTGATTTGCCAAAGAGTTTGCTGATAGAATCAACTTTGCTTGCTGCAATGGGGCTTTCACATCACCACATTCCAGGGTTAAAGTGTAATTACTTTAAACACAGAGTGGCATTTAACCACGCCACTGTTTATGTGCCTAAATCAGCACTCTGAGGAAACTGCCTTTTAAGCCTTAGCTTCTTGATGTTACCTTGACATTACACGTGACACTGACAGGGAAAATAACCCCAGTTATTTGCTCTTGACATTATGAGTCAAAGACTCTGAAGTGGTGGCGTTAGACTTGGTAGCCTATCCACAAAGAGCTGTCTTAACATCCGCATGGATCTAGCCATGCAAACCAGTTTCACACAGATATGGGCTGGCCTGTGTTGTTTCCCTGTCTGTCTGTCTTCAGCAGCGATGAACTGCACACTATATGATCCATCAAGCTATTACTCGAATAACACTGCCTTAGTTCCATCAACATATTCAGATGCAATGTTTCAATGCCCAGATGATCTTTTGCATTAGGCCTGAATGTCCTGCTGTTCCACTTTGCAGGTTGTTCAGGAAGAAGGGTGGATCTTCATGAAAGCATAACAGAGTGCACCAAATCCATGGGATTAGATGGCATTACTTACAGATTCTTGGATCTCTAAATAGAAGCCAGTGACTTATTTTTTAAAAAAAAATCTTAGTTTATATAATATTTGGGAAATGTGTTTTAGGAAGAGAAAAAAAAAATGCAACAGGAACCTTCCTTGCAACTTAGTGTAAATAGGTCAATGTGATTATCCCCACTTAAAAGACTGGGAAACAAGATTCGAGCCAGCCCAGTCAGGAACAGGAAGGCAGTGAAGATGCTAAAGTTAGATCTGGACCAACGTCACATAATCACATGTCCAAGATAAATAAGATGGCCATATAATTTATTATGCACTGAAGAGTTGTTCTTATAGTGAAAAGGTGATCTGAACGAATTTTTAATAACAGGCATTAATCTGGACTGCTCTGGGCAAATCAGGACTTACAGCCAGTCATTCTTAGAAGATTTAAGCACTGGTGCTAGAGCTGAGAGGACTAAGAAACCAGTAACGCACAAGCTCCAGACTCCTCACTGTCACTCCTGTGTGTGCTGAGGGTGCGAAAGACCTGTAGAGTGGTCTAGGTGTAGATCCAAAGCCACATTGGCATCAGGGAGCATTTCCATGTAAGTCTTTCTGGTAATTCACCTAAAAAGACTTTCGAAGACTCTGAATCCCCAAGGCTTCAGTAGGCTGTTATGATTTCTGTCTTCATTTTAAATAACTGTTTATTTTTTTTACTTAATTCTGCATACATATTTTTATTGGGTTTTTTTTTTAAATAAAATCCCTTCTTCATCTCATTTGAATTGTATAAACCTCAGAATTGTGGTAAGAGCTCCAGCTTATTTGGCCCTGAAAATGTAAGACTCAGTGCCATTAAGGTAATAAAAGTGGTATAAAATTATAATTAATGACAACTCAAGAAAAGAAAATTAATTTCCAAGGTGTGCCTAAGGGTCATCAATGAGAGAAGAATGATAAAAGTAATCTTTACCGAGCCCTCATTATAGGAAGAAACAGAGTAGGAGAAACCGGTTCACTATATATAGTCCTGAGCTTCAATATTTCCAGAGTATCTGGTAGAGTGTCAGAAGAATGTCTTGGCAGCCTGATGCTGAAAACGCAGCCATTGAAAATCCTATGGAGCATGGTACTACTTTGCATACACATGACTCAACACCAAATGGTGGAGTACTCGTAGGGTCATCTCCTGCCCTCAGACTCACCTGACCATCTCCTGCTACTCAGTGCCCACCACACACAGACAGACTATACTCAGTCAGATTCCAGGATATTGGTTTTTATTCACAGTTGCCTGAAGATTCAATCAAAACCAAATCAAGCAGTCCTTCAATCTAATTCTTTCTCCATATTGACTCATTTTGTGACTTTGTTATTTGTCCTAAAATCGTAGGGTTTTTGAACATATGATGACAAATAATATTAGCTTCTCAAGAATATGGGAGCAATGATTTTGTTAATTATTACCTAACTTAGGAGGGACTGGAGAGCATTATACTTAGTGAACTAACTCAGTTTCACAAGGACAAATATTGCATAAAATCATTATTGTAGAATGAGTATGAGGATCCAGGGAGGGGAAGTGTATGTGTGTGTGGGGAGGTTAACCATGGGATTGTACAATTTAATGGAAGAGGATGAGGGAAATTGGAAGAATTAGGTCTGAAAAACAATGTATTCCAATTTTATAAACTTGTATAATATTTTTTTTAAATAATATAGGAGACTGTATTGTCTTCTAAAATCAACTGACCTCTACAGTCATATTATATTTTTTACATGTATGTGGTACCAAGAGTGGGGTTTATTAGAGAAATAATAGGCTGAAGAGTAGGAGAGGCAAAAAATATCTCATAAATCCAGGTTTAGTCTAGTAATCCCAAAACAGATCAACAGCAAAATACAATTCCTTAATTAGTAAAAGTCCTGATTCTAGTTCAGCAGCACAAATTCAGGAAGCTTCTGGTTTTGTCAATCATCCAATAAGATTTGTCTCAGAGTAGTTATAAGTCAGCTTCTCCTTCAAGCATCCAGCAAGAACAGCAAAACCTTTAACTGTAGCCAGCACAAATGAAAGAAGCCTCAGATCACACCTTGCCACAGTTTCTCCACAGCAATGTCACAGTCTCTCTACCACTATCACCAGGGTCTTGCCACCAGGTCTCACTCTCACCAGGGTCTTGCTCCAGAATCATATTCTTTTGTTGATCATAAAGTAATACCTTAGTTTTGCAAAGCAATAGTTGACTATTAAAACAAAAAATTATATCAATGGAATGACTGATCAAAGACATTCTTAAAGAAATAAAATATTTACTTGTTTTATCACCAACCAGTTACACTGAATCTCTGCCTCAAGTTATGCACTGTGAACCAGTATGACATCATGTTCCCTGAGTGCCAGTCAGATAAATGGACTTTTAAATTCTATAGGTCCAAATACTCAAAATGCATTAAATTGTGAAAACTGAATTTATGATTGTGACTCTAAAAGCTGAGTAATTCTGAAAATCACTCAGCCCTCTTCCAGCTCTGTCACTGCTCATATTTTTACAAAGGCAACTGTCATGCATCAAAGTTTGTCCTCTCCCCTCAAATATATGTCAACTTGTCTAGGCAACAGTCCTGGTATTATATGATTACTGGCCATTTTGTAAAGTGTTTTAAATCCTAATCTCTACCTATGGTTAATGATGAAGGATTACGTTATGGCAAAGAACATTAGGCTATGCTTGTTAGGTTAATCTTTCAGGATTAAGGATGCAACCCTTTTACTCAGATCATAGACTTAATCTAATCAAAAGAATGTTTTTCCTGGTGCATGGCCTGCATCATATTTTGCTTTTCAAAAGATAAAAGAAGAGAGAAGAAAACAGAGGAGGAACTCCAGTAGTACCAAGAAAGAAAAGCCAAGAGCAGAAAATGCCCTTTGGATCAAGGATTCCTGTCTTAAGTACCTCTGAAACACAGGAGATTGATGTCAAGCCACATGGAGCTCTCCAAGGCATGGTGGGCCCACAGATATTCAAAGAAGAAAGGCCCTTCTCCCCAAACCAACATATAGACAGAAAACCTTCTCCTGGAGCTACTGCCCTGAAGTAGCTCTGGACTTTTAGCCTAGGGTCCCTATGAGTCACCGTCCACTTAACTGCACCTAACAGCAAATCGTGAGAAAAATAAAATTTGTCTGTTAAAACTATTCCAGTTGTGTTGGGTTACAGTAGCATTAGATAACTGAAACTTTACACACATTTTCTCATGCTTCTTTGCCTATGGACATGTGGTTTCTCCAATTAGAATGTTCTTTTACATCACTTGATACATTTTACTGTCCCTCCACCCCCATGTTGCGCCTCATGTTCAGGCCTCATCACAGTTCATTTCACTGCCTAAGAAGTTTCTCCTATTTATCTGTCTCTGGCACTAGGCAACAAAAAAAACCCAAGTCAAAGGATTGTTTTATCTTATACATAGGTTGCTGTTGTTGTTTTTGTTATGTGCCGTTAAGTTGCCTGTGACTCATAGTCTCATAGTGACCCTGAGTACAACAGCCTTAAACTCTGCTCTACCCTAAGCCAATCTCATTGTGTGTGTGTGTACTATGCAATCAATAAATATTAAATAAATGAATGGATGAGAGTAAGAAAATGTTATACAGCAATTATTAGGGCAATAACTGACTCATTGGATCTAGAAAAAGATTTCAAGAATTTCCTGTGACATTGATGCTGGTATTTCCTAACCTAGAAACTATATCCCTCTTGGCCACCAAATGGACAGTATTATTCTGTCAGCAATAAAGGAACATTTTTTTTATTCTTTTCCTTCAGTATTTTATTTTTTTTTATTAATTTAGTTTGTTTATTTTTCATTTCAATGAACATCTACAGAGATTTTGGAATTCCATTCATTCATTGTTGCACCCTTCTCCCCGCACAAACCCCTC
>NW_006399890.1:8615797-8616427 GCF_000299155.1 Elephantulus edwardii | reverse complement strand
TTGGAATTCCATTCATTCATTGTTGCACCCTTCTCCCCGCACAAACCCCTCTCCCCTCCCCACCCCCTGAACATTTTAAGTGGTTAGGAGGCCAGAGGCAAGTCCCTCTAATTTGAATGAGATATGACAGAGACAATTGGACAACCTTGAGTCTCCTCCCTCCTCTTCTTTCCCTTGTGGGTCTTAATATTGTTGTCTTCTTAAAAAAGAGATGAGTTTATAGGGAGCATGCTGCCTTGTCTTCTGTGAAACTGCCACTGCACAGCTCTGCCTAGCCATTCAACCCGAGCGTCATCTGGAGTTGCTTCAGTCCAGTCCCAGGAGCCAGAGGGATGGTTTTCACTTGCCCTTCTAAAGTGCAATGCTGAGGAAGCTAAACAGCAGCAATGAATCTTTGATGCTCAGCAAATTACTAAAAAAGAATAGTTTTAAAGTCCAAATTAGTGCTATGGGACCTTGAGAGAATTAACCTATAAGGCTAACTTGCCTTCTTATAATCCACTGAAATATGTTTTCACTTCCATATTTGTACAGATTTAAAACTGTGTAATTAACACAGAGAAAAAGGTTTGAATCATTCTGATAGCAGGGAAATTTTAATGACAATAAAATATACCATTGTCTCTAAAA
>NW_006399890.1:8592196-8613368 GCF_000299155.1 Elephantulus edwardii | reverse complement strand
GAAGGCCCTCTATGAGGTGGATTGATTCAGTGACTGGGATAATTGGGATGGGAGTGTCAGAGACAGTGCGATTGGCACAGGATAGAGCGGAATTTAGGGCTGTTGTACATAGGGTCGCTATGAGTCGCAGGCGACTCGACGGCACATAACAACAACAACAACAACTCTAAAAACCACAAAAGCTATAAAGACAGTGAACAGTTTCCTTTTTCAGTGTGAGATAACAATCATTGGCATAATTCTAAATAATATAACATGTTCTTTTGGGTTTTTTATTTGGTTGGCTGTTGGGGTTTTTGTTGTTGTTGTTTTTACTACTCACACTGTCTCCAGCATAGTATGAACTAGAGAAGAGTGAAGGAGACAACTGGGGGAAACCTACATTACCCAAAGCAGTCTTTCAATGCTTGCTATCTGACATCCCAAAATCTCTTGAGTCAGAATGGTGGCATGTTAGTAGTCGTTGTGATGGTTGGGGTGGGAGGATTATGTGTTTTTCTTATTTATCAGAAACACATTAAAAGAAATTCAAACATTTCCACTGCTGTATTTTCAGAAAATAACTGACTACAACGTTCAGAATTTCTAATTTGTAAGCTTATGCTAAGGTGTTCTGGTAGCCTAGTGGTAAGAAGCTGGGCTGCCAACTCAAAGTCACACAGTTCAAACTCTGTGGGAGAAAGATGGGCAATCTCCTCCCTTGTGATTTACTGCCTCGGAAAACCTACTAGAGGGTTAGCTATGGGTTGTTTCTGACTCCATAACACACAATAATGACAACAAAGCTTAGTCAGAAAATTCCCCTCATCTTTCTTTAAATAACGAAGAAGAAACAGACCTATTCCTTCTGATAATAGGAAGTAGTACCAAGTTAATTCTTCCCTGAATCTTGAAGCAAAAGAAATTTCCTTAAAATATCACAAGATGCTATAGGATAAATTGCCAGATGACTCAAATCTTTTCGGTTCCCAGCACAAGCCCTCTCTCTCCAATGAGTTGAGTGTCTTTGTTCAACAATGTAACATGCTCATTCATTCTTAATTCCAAGTCTTTGAAGAATTACCTTCCCTCTATTCTCAGTTTATCAAATCTTGCTTACTGTCAGCCCTTGCCTAGGTCTCACATCATGTGAGGAGGTCCTCCCATCTGCCACATTAGCTCTCTCGTTCCCTAAATTTCCCTAGCACTCATTGTCTGAGTTATTCTTTCAGGACGCAACTCTATTCTCCTTTCTCTTAAATGAATTATTCAAACCGTATTCAGAAGATGCTGTGGAAGGAGGGATGTCATTGCTAATGTCAGATGAATCTCAGCTGGAAGCAGTGAATACCAGTAAGATATTCACTCATGTTTACCTATGCAAAAGCAATTGTCTGTGTGGGTCACAGTTAATTATGGATAATCTCAAGAATAGGGATCCCACAGCACTTAATTGTGTTCATGTGGAACTTGTACGTAAACCAAACAGTTGTCCAAACAGGGAGCAGGGATTTAAAATGGATTTAAAATGCATGGTTTAAAATCAGATAAGATGTGTGTCAAGGTTGTATCTTTTCACTATAGCTGTTCAATCTGTATGTTGAGCAGATTCTCTGAGAAACTGGGCTATATATGAAGAAAGACATCAGCTTTTCTCGCCTTTTCCACTGACAGCAGGCTTTAAGGTTTGGTTTCACCCTTGCCTTTCCTGGGATCATTTTCCCCCATTTCCCTTGTCTTTATTTTCCACTTTTCATTCTGTAGCACAGCCTGCCTTTCACTAGCGATGCCTCTCTTTTATTGCCTTCATAAAACTTTTTCAATTATTTTGCTAAATTAAAAATAAAAGAAGATGATGATATCAGGATTGGAGGAAGATTGATCAGTAAACTGGATAATGCAGGTTAAATAACCCTCCTTGCTTAAAGCAAAGAGGACTTGAAGCACTTAATGAGGAAGATAAAACACTACAGCATTCAGTATTGATTACATTTCAACATTAAGCAGGAAAAAATCTTCATCACTGGACCACTATGTAACATCATGATAGTTGGAGAAAAAAATTGAAGGTATCAATTATTTCATTTTCCTTAGATCCACAATCAACACTCACGGAAGCGGTGGGAAGGACATCAAATGAGGCATTGCATTGTGTGTGCCAAGGACCTCTTTAAAGGGCTAAAAAGCAAGGCTGTCAATTTAAATACCAAGATGTCCTTGAATCAAGCTATGGTATTTTCCAATTGTCTAGTGTGTGTATGAAAGTCGGATGTTCAGTAAGGAAGATCAAAGAATAATTGATTGATGTCTTTGAATTATGGATTAATTATGGTGTTTGTAATGGTGGAGAGTGTTGAGTATACAATAGATTTCCAAAAGAAAAAACATGTCTGTTTTGGAAGAAATAAAGGCAAGGATGGCTAGACTTTATCTTACCTATTTTGAGGCAAACCTTGGAGAAAGGACACTATGTTTGTAAAGGCAGAAAGAGGACCAGTGATGGGGAGGAAGACTCAGTGAGGGGACTGACACAGGGTCTGCAACAGTGGGCTTATGCACAGTGGAGTTTGTGAGGATGGCAAAGGACTGGATACAGTTTCTATCTGTTGTACACAGGGTCACTACATACAAGTCAGAGTTTCTAAAAATGTAACAGTACAACCCAATGCCTGTGAGTCTCACATAGTTCAAGTCCATCAGCTGCTCTGAGACATGGACAGTTCCCCACATGAAGATTTATAGCCTTGGAAACTCAACAGAAGGTCACTGTGAGTCCCAGTGGACTTGATGGCTCTGAGTTTGAGTTATTGTGAAGAATATGGCGTAGTCTTGGTGGGGCGGTGTTACCACTCAGGGGCAAGCTGAAAGGTGGTGGTTCAAACTCACAGCTACTCAAGATGAGAAAGGTGGGGCAGTCTACTTCAACAAAGCTGTAGTGGCTCAGTGATGGGGAGCTGCACTACTATCTCAAAGGCACATAGGTCAAATCCACCAGGCTCTCTGAGGGAAAGAGGAAATCTCCTCCCTTGAAATTTACTCTTTGAAGACCCACTAGAATGTCCGCTGAGTCAAGGTACATAGCAACAACAACAACATGTACTGCTGAGTCAGAATCACCTCATAGTTGACCTTCAGCCTATTTTCAGAGTCTGTAAATCATGTGGAAGATTGCCCGTTTTTCTCCCTCAGAGCAACTGGTGGGTTCCAGCTGTGTGTCTCTGGGATGGGAGCATAACTCTTTACTACTGGGCCACCCGAGCTATCTAGAAATAGAAAAAAATATCTAGTAATAGAAAGTCCAGGGAACTTCATGGAGCAGATCTACTCTGACCTGTAAGGTTGTAATGAATTAGTACCAATTTGAAAGCTAGAGATCTGTTTTTTCAAAAAGAACAAGTCTGTGTGTGTTTTTTTTTTAAATGTATTTGTTTTTTAGCGAGGGATACTGTCTTCTCCTAGGTTCATGTAAAGTATCAAATAGGAAACAGGAAAATATTTGTTCAGGCAGTTAAAAATTGTCATCTAATCTTTAGAGGTACTAAAATTTTGATGATGAACAAGATACATTACGAAACCACATGGATTTAAAATTAGGATTTTCTAATTTTCTTTTTTTTTTTAATTTTTGACAATGTATTTATTTGTCCACATGAATAAATTAACACAATGGTACAAAAATGAACACAATCTTCTCATGACTACACAAGCTTTCATTTTTTTGTCTAGCTATGGCTAGTACCACTATCCAGTTGTGCCTCTGAGTTATAACTCAGAGTGTGTCTTTACACACTGGGCTAAAAAGACTCATGGCTTTTGTTTTAATATTGCACTTCTTAACCCCAGCTATCACAACACATCACAAGCCTTTGACAAAAGGCTAGGACGTAGATAGCTCGGTTAGTATCAAGTGCTGGATTTTCTAATTTTCTCTATTCTCACAAGGGTTCCTCACAACAAACCCCACAAACAGGAGTAAGAATACCTACTTTGCTGAATTATCAGGATTGCTGTTGTATGCCGTTAAGTCACCTGTGACCCATAGAGACCCTATGTGCAGCAAGCAGCTCTGAACCCTTCCCTTTTCTGGGCCAGTTCCATTAATTCTGACACACCTACCCCATTGCCCCAGTCACTGTATCAATCCATCTCACCTGGAGTCTTCCTCTTCTGTGCTGTCCCTTCATACTTCCAAGTATGATGTCCTTCTTCAAGAACCTATCTCTCCTGGCCACATGTCCAGAGTATGTGAGATGGAGCTTCAAAATCATATCCTCCAAGGAGAAATTTGGTTTCACCGTCTCCAAGACAGACCTATTTATTTTCTTGGCAGTCCATAGTATGTTCAAGACTTTTCCCTAGCACCACAAATTGAAGCCATCAATTCTTCTTCTGTAATCTTTAGTTACTGTCCGGCTCTCTGAAGCATAAAAAGTAACTATGAAGACCATGGCCTGGATTAGGCACATCTTAGTCTCAAGACTGACATTATCACTTTTCAGCCCTCTTGAGAGGTCCCTAACAGCAGATTTTCCCAATGCAATTTGTCTTTTGATTTCCTGACTGCTATCAGGATTAGAAACACTAAATATAAAATGCTAAACTCTGTGCTCTCTCTATAGTCAGTTCTTAATATTTTTCAGGGGTTCATTTTGTTTATGTATCAAGACCTAGAAAATGTTATTTTCAATTAGCTTTCCAAAAGTTGAAAGCCTTGAGATTCTTCTATTTCAGGGTGTATAAAAATGACTAAATTACTCTGTTTATACTTGTGATCAGAGAACTTCAGAAGTGGAGAAAGGCTGCTGTATGGTGCTGGCTTGTATGTGGGACACTTGTTATCATTTGTGTCAGTATTGGGGCGCTCCTTGGAGACAAGGATTTTGAAATCCCATCTTACACATTCTGGACATGCTTTCAGGAGGGGATAGTCCCTGGAGAAAGACATCATTCTTGGAAGGGTGGGGATCTGAACAGGAAAGGAAGCTCCTGGATGAGATGGATTGACAGTGACTGCGGCAATGGTGTCAGGTGTGTCAGAAATCATGAGGCTGACTCAGGACAGAGCAAGGTCAGAGCCATTGTTCATCAGGTTGTGATGAGTCATAGATGACTCAACGGCACATAACAGCAATAAAAACACTTAGTGACTATCACACAGCCATGTCTTCATAGTCAATCATTTTAAACCACATTCTTCTCTAAGTCACTTGTTAAAGTCTCAGAATTTATCATTCTTGTCTGATACTATAGTAGTACTACAATTAAGACAATCAGCTGCTAAACAAATTACCAATGGTCTGAACCCTACCAGCCACTGCTTGAGAGAAGGCTGGGGCAGTCTGCTCCCTTAGCAATTCACAGCCTCAGAATCTGAAGGGGCAGCTCTACTTTGCCCTACAAGGTTGCTGTGAGTCAGAATCCACAGGATATCAGAGGGTTTGTTCCTTCGGTTACTGCTACTCTTGAATTATGTTGGGTGCAAGATGATTAAAAAACAATTCTGGAAGCATACACAAAAGAAAGAATTTTAAAGAAATTAGATAAATAACAGTTTAAATTGAGTCAAATGGCTAGTTTTAGTTACTTAAAATGTATGGCTCTGTAAATGCAAAGACTCATTGCCATCAAGTCGGAACCAACTAACAGCTGACCCTCCAGTGGGCTTTCAGAGGCAATAAATTTTACAGGAGATTTCAAAGCTCTCTCCCACTGGTGCACTCAAACCATGTGCCTTTGTCTTATCAGCACAGCTCCTTATCACTAGGCCAGCAGAGCTCTATGCATCTGGAGACCATATGTAATAATGTTCTTGATCCATGATCACCTCTGTCTTTTATTTTAGTGGAATTCATGCCATAAACCTTTGCATTCATTGTTAAGCCAAACAAATCAATTAAGCCAAACAAAGTTGTTACATAATTATCTCGTGACTGGTGACTTAACACAGAGAGTTCTTTTGTGTTCAGCTACTCCAGTGATTTCCAACAAATGAAGAGTCTGAAATGTTCTGGCTTTCTGGAGAACCTATAACTATAATTCAGGTGAGTGTCCTAAGAAAATAGATATTCTCCTAAAACATACTGTGTAAGAGAGCCTGATCTCTTGACAAACAATTTCAAAAAAGACCTAAAAAAGGAGGCTCAAATGCTCCAGGGACAGAAATCTACACAGCACAACGTGTTGCCCATTCTTGCATAAGCTATTTGCCCTTGACCCCTCCTTGTCCCTGCATTTGTGAAAATGAGGGTGGCATTTCCCCAAGCTATACTACCATTAGATTCACAGAGATGTAGAGTGCTTTTGGATAGACCTGGTCTTGAATTCTGGCTCTCTGAGAAATAATCTCTTTAGGTCTTACTTTTCTCATCTGCAAACAGAGGATAATGTTTGTGCCTACATCACAGGGTCACTGTGAAGATTAAATAAGATATCTGGAATACCCAGTACTCATTATTTGTTCGCTATTATTTTTTTTTTATATCAGGATTGCAATCATTTGTAAAGTATTTTAACCTTCTTATAGGGGGAACAAACAAACCCATAAATTTAAAAATCTAAGTTATCCAGCTGGCTGATAGGCCTATGATGGCATTTTCATTTTTAAATAGGCTCTAAGTGGCTTTTTAAAGGGGCTCTCTGCCAAATGATCTTCTATTTAGTCAATTCACATACTTTCTGATTGGTTTTTGCATGTCATTTTAATTGCAACCATCAGTATTATGCATGCATCATATTCATCTGCATGGGGCAGCACTTTCTCCTCTCTTGATATTTTTACTCTGAAATAGTAGAGCTATATAAAGTAAAATGATTAACTATTAAATAATCGTGCCTAACCTCAGAAAACTTCACTATTTGCTGAGATTTTTATTTTTGTTTTTTATTTTATTCAACAATGTTAAATACAAGTTAATATCTTTGCTTCCTACGTGTATGTTTGTGAAAGAGATCTATAAAGTTTCCAAGTTAAGGGATCAAAACATAATAATTGAAAGACTCTTTTCTTTGGCTTGAAATATTGCATGCAGAGTTCATGTCACTTGAGAAGGTCTGATCAGAGATGATAGACTTCTAGATCGAGGGTCTAGAATTTGGACAAGCACAGACCAGAAAGAGCAGGAGTAGGAGAAGGTGAGAAAATGAGAGATTGTTAGATTAGTATGGGAAATGGCAGGATGAACGCATGAGAGTTGTTTCTCAAAAAAATATGTAAGGCAGATGCCCCAGGATCCCCATTTCTGACACTAGCGAACATTAGCAGCCTTAGCTCACTCATCTTTTCTCTTCCCCCTCCTTCTATGCCTCTACCATCACCCCAGCCTGCCTCACTCCCTCACTCATAGCTCCATGCTTACCCAACTGGAGAACTGAAACATTGGATTTGTTTATTGTCTTAATATCTCATAATTGTGATTAAGAGCTGAAAGCACTATATTTGATTATTTCTAACAACACAACCTGATTATTTATTTTCCACCACCTTTTAGTGCTACATTAGTTATGGAAATCATTTTATTAATTATATAACAATATGCATTATAAGAAAATATTTCTTGAGAAAGAACTGACATTCCATAAATTAATTCATCTTAAATATAACATTTTGAATATCTCCAAAAAACCTCTCACACCTAGTTCCAGGCAAACTCTAGCTCTATTCTGAGCTTCAAGCAACCACTACAGTTTTTTCTTTTTATTGTTGTGGTTGCTAGGTGCTGTTAAGTTGAGTATGACTTCCAGCATAATCCTATGAACAACAGATCTGAACCCTGTCCTATCCTGTGCCATCTTCACACTTACTGACACATTAGAGCCCATTGCAGCAGTCATTGTGTCAATCCACCTGGTCATGGGTCTTCCTCTTGTTCATTAAACCTCGTGTCCCTCTCCAAGGACTAGCCCCTCCTAGCAGCATCCCTAAAGTATGTGAGGTGAGGCCTCATCACCTTTGCCTTCAAAGAGCACTCTGGCTGCACCCTCTCCAAGACATATTGTTTGTTCTTTTGGCTATCCATAGGATGTTCAGTCCTCTTTAACACCTGAGCTCAAAGTCATCAATTCTTCTTCTGTCATTTCTATTCACTGTCAAGTTCTTAAATGCATAAGAAGTGATCAGAAAGACCATGGCCTGAACCATCACACTTTAGTCCTCAAACTGACATCATTACTCCTCAATAATTTGAAGAGGTCCCTCAATAATGTGGAGAGGTCTCCTAATTTCTTTCTGTAGATTTATCTTTTCTGGATATTTCACAGAAATGAGTTGGTATGGTATGGGTTTTGTATTTTATTTTTTACTCATTATCTTTTTATATATATATTTAGCATGTTATATGTTAGAAGTAGTTCCCCCACCTTTTAATTGCTGAATAATATTCCACCATGTAGTTACCATTCGATGGATATTTACTATATGTCCTATTTGTGGTTATTATAACATCTCTATGAATTATTTTGGACATGTTTTAAATGGATATATGCTTTCCTTTTTCTGAAACAAATATTTAAGAGTAAAATTGCTGGTTAATATATTAGGTTTAAGGGAACTTTGGTGATGTAAGCTGTAGAAAGTTCTGCTGTCAACTCAAAGGTAGTGTCTTTCTGGTAGTTCAAATCCATCCATAATTTCACAGGACAAAGATGGCCAGTCTCCTCCTGTGTCAAGTATAGCCACTGAAAACCCATGAGAGGCTGAGCTATGAGTCGGTTTGAACTTGACAGCAATGAGTTTGAGCTCGATGGTGGGATTCACTCTTATGGACACTCTCAAAATTGTTTTCAAAAGTAAAAAAAAAGAAAGAAAGAAAATTCATTCCTAATAGCAATGTATCCAGCTGGCTGATAGGCCTATGATGGCATTTTCATTTTTAAATAGGCTCAAGGGTTCCAGTTCCTCCACATGCTTGCCAACATTTGACATTATTACCTGTCTTTGTAATTATCTCCATTCAGTGGTCTTAATAAGCACTCTGCCATGACCAGTTCCATTTATGAATTTGAAAATCCTTTGGTGTCTGTACAAGGAAAAATGGATGCTGTTATTCCTTTTTTCCCCACCCCATACCCCCCAATTGGAAATAAGACAAGAACCTACTCTTTGCTAGGAGCGACAGCACATGCTCCCCAGTGACCAGCCACCTTCTCCATCCAGCTCACTGGTCAGCCACTTTCCAATACAACACTCCCTTTGTTCTGCAAACTTAAGCAGATCCTTTAAGATAAGTCTCTAGTGGCGCATGGTTTTACTTCAAAGAAAACAGGCAAATACAATCACCTGGAACTAGATGATAAGTAATCCAGGCACAAAGAGGAGAAAATTAAGAACCCAGCATTTGTTGCCTGCCTGCAGAGTGACTGGGCAAGCCTTTTTATACTCATTTTATTATGAAATTTTCAAAACTATTGAGATAGTTTTATAATCAGCATCCAGCAGGTGATGTACTGAAGGTTCCCCAGGCTAGTTTTTTACATGAGGTCACAGAGATAGTAAGTGAAGCTGGGATTTAAGCCCAGGGTATCTGTTTTCAAACCTGGTTTTTATTTCACTAAAACAACTGAGAAGAAACAAACAAAGGTGCAAAATGCTAAAGAGCTAAGAGGGGGAGTAAATGGAAATGGTTAACTGATGAGAAAATAGAACAATGGCTAATTATGTATAAATTATCCTGCTAACAATCATCTTTCAGCCAGGGTTTCTACTAATTGCCACACTTTAGCAATATAGACAAAGTTAAACCCTAGTAACTAATAGTCAAGCTGGCAGCTTCCAAGAGAATGAGAAGGAGTGAATGGTATCCCTGCTTATTGAAAAGGCAATTTGATTTTCTCACAGCTGAGAAAAGATTGTTCATTCTGAGTATTTGCCCAGATAGTGCAGAGAAAAACCACAGAAGCATTTTTACCACCCAGGGTGAGAAATTGAGAAGTTCCAGAATTAAACGGGTACATTTTTTTAGTAATAGTTCTGTGTCCCTTGGGTAAGAGAAATCTTTACTTATGTCACTGCCACCCACCACCACCTGGCATCCCTACAAAGTGGTGGGCACAGCAGTATATAGATGGAATAGAGCATTTATAAGAGGTAGCAGGGTACTTGGAGGAACTCTCTCAAAGAAATCCATGCACAAATTCCATGAGGGACATTTGTCCTTTGAAATATTTGATGGCTCTCTCACTCCATTGCCCCTCCCATACATGTAATTAGTTATCATGTAGCTATGAGAGGGGTGAGGAAGTGATATATTTTTTTTTAGGGTGTCTAGTTTCAAGGCAAATGGCACCATTTTCCAATGTTGTTACATGCTATTAAATTGTCTACACCTCAAAGATCCTAAGAACAGCAGATTTGACCTTTGCCCTTTCTTCACCATGTATGTGCCCTGTACTACAGTCACTGTGTCAATCCATTTCCTGGAGGGTCATCCTTGTTGAGGATTTTCTTTTAGGTTTTCTTGATCTTACAGCATCAGGTTAAGGGGTGTCCATGCTTAGGCTAAAAAATGGGGTAAGTGAGGTAAGGGGATAGGAGATTGAAAACTACAAATAATATGCTGTAAAATTACTTCTAACAATAGCCTACACAAACTTTGATAATTGGAGATTATCTGTATTTTTACCAATAAATTAAAATCAGAGGACTTTAAATTGTAATTCTGACAGAAGTTTGTTACTCAGCTTATATCATGTACTCAATAGTATTTATGTTCAAACAGGACTAAAATTGCCACAGGGTTTAAGAGTATAAGAAAAATAGCAGGAAATGTTTATAAGGAACTTTGTTAGAAGAAGTTCTTATTGGGGCACCTAATAAAAGTGATTCTAATTGTAGCCTAGATCAATGCACTTCCCAACTTGTGTTCCAAGAGCTGGTAATAGACAGGCTGGTGAAGAGGTGTCTGTAATAAATAAATTTGGAAACGCTGAGTCAAGTTTCCTTGACTGTGGAACATTATGGAGTCTTTACTAAATTTCAGCACCATAAGTTGAATAGTGAACCTCCGAGAGGGGGATATATTGTATCCCCCAAGCTAGTTTAAAAAAAAAGAAGAAGAAAAAAGAAAAAGACTTTCAATCTCAGGAGCATTTTGTAGAACATTTTTAGAAAATCAAGTTATCATTTTTCTCCAGGTTGGAATTGGAAGATTGAAGAATGAATTCTTCAAACCAAGATAAGAATGAGCTTAAGCAAAGCTTATTGAAGGAAATACAGAAGGAAACTTCCACGTGTGCAGGAAGGGCTTTTAGAGAAGGAAGTCACTGGGCTGCTATTGTCTAAGGATTTTATAGGGTTAGGGAAGCCTGTTCAGGCTTTGGCTCTATATAGTTGGCCCCTTTGAATTTTGCCACTGCCTTTGCTAATCACCAGGGTTTGCCCCAGGGCTTTCTCTGCCATTTTCAAACACTGAGGCGGGCACCTACATTGACCTTACTGATTCTTATCATAGCACACAGACCACCTTAGCCACTTCAATCACAGAAGCCTCCATGTAAACAAACTATCCCTGTGGCTTCGCCAGCCAAAGCGACTCCAATCAACTGCGCATGTGCGTGTCATCTCCGCGTAGATAACATGTGGGTGGAAGGTTTCTGCTCCACCGGGACCTAAAATTCCACTTCTTCTCTCCACTGACCCTTTCCTCAGCCTCTTCCCTAACCTTTCAAAGGCACACGAAAATTTACAATTTCAATTTATCTGTAAGAGGTTCTCATGCTCTGGCCAGTCTTTTCCATCCCATCCCCATTATCTATCATACTAGAAAGAAGTTTTGCTGATAGGCCCAGAAAGCATAACAACTTACTGAAGGAGAAATGATGCCAATGACCTTTTCTATATCTAGATTGACATCTCAAACCCTCAAGGTCCATTAAAAAAAATGATAGATAAGCATGATAAAAACACTGAAATGGCAGTTTCAGATAAAAGGTAAACTCTTAAAAACCAAAATAAACTCCTAACTTCTACAATAGCTGCAAATAGTATGTGGTACTTACATGGATCCAGTCTCCAAGAAATCAACCAGATTCCAAGAAATCAACCGGAAGAAGATATTTTATGGGATAATAAGTGGAAAGTGTGAATACTAATTAATTAGTATGGATGTTAAGTGTGATAACGTTATCTGGTTATATGTTTTTAAATGTTATTTTTTAAAAGAGATGCTTGCTCAAGCATAAATGGTATAAAATACCATGGTGTTTGGGATTTGCTTAATATACTCCTCAAAATAGATAAAACAAACATGATAAAATATTAGTAACTGTTTAAGTGAGAGGATATACAGGAATTTTTTGAAAAACTTTTTAGCTCTTCTGTAAGTCTTAATTACTCCATTATAAAAGACTTTCTAAAAATTAGTATTTATGAACCCAAAATCTTTCTATTAAACTTTCTGGAAATTAAACTTTCAAATCTGCTATGCTTTAATCTCCTTCTCTCTATTTAAATCACATTATCAGGGTTTTTTTGGTTGGAAACGTCAAGCTGCTGGCTCCCTCTGGCCTGCAGAGCCCTTTACATATTTCCCAGGCATTCAGAGTCTGGTTCTTGATTTTTTTCAAAAACTCACAAAGCAGTAGCTCCATAAGCTAGTTCTAATAGAGCAAAAAGCAAGTTGCTCAGGTATGCGAGTTGATGCTACAAATGCTAACTAAGAGATCAATCTTCTCATTAAAACCTAAGTGTAGCCTGGCGTGTTAATCCGCACTACTTCTGATGTTTCCTATTTTAAAGGGAGGAGGATGGGAAACCTCCTGTGCAATTTACAGCCTTGGATATACCTGCTGAAGGGGCAGCTATGAGTCATTTCCGACTCTAAGGCAGTGAGGCTTTTTTTAGATTTAAAAACAATCATGGTTACACAGCTCTGAATTAAAAATGAGAATTTGAATCATCATATGCCTTAATTAGAAGATAATCATTGAATTAATGATAAAAAAGCAATGCTATATTTTAGAAATTTATAAAATGTATGGCTTGGAATAAAGCCATACATTTTATAAATTTCTAAAACTCGATGGCACATAACAGCAACAACAACAATGGCTTGGAAGGGTGGAGGGACAGCGCAGGAGAGAAAGACCCTGGATGAGATAGATTGATACAGTGACTGGGGCAATGGGGGTTGGTGTGTTTGAATTAGTGAGACTGACTCAGGACAGGGAGGGGTTCAGAGCTGCTGTAAATAGGGTCACTGTGGGTCATAGGCGTTTCATGGCACATAACAACAATTACAAACAGACCATAAAATCAAGAAATAATAATTCAATGAATTTCTAGCATGTGTACCTGAAAATAAGTATTTTCGAGAGAATCAGACTACCTATGATTGTTGTCATCATTGAGTTGGAACCGACCCATAGCTAACGCTCTAGCCAGTTTTCAGGGGCAGTACATCTCATCAGAAGAGACTGCTCACTTTTCTCCCGCAGCTAGTGGATCGGAACTGTGTGCTTTTGCATTGCCTCTCAGCCATGAGAATATATTAAAGGAGAGCTGGTCACACAATGATTAAATATCCAGTTGCTCACCAAAAGGTGAGAAGTTCAAACCTATTAGCAGTTCTGCAAGACAAAGTTGTGGCTACTTTCTTCCATAAAGATTACAGCCTTGGAAACCAATAGGACAATTCTCTCCTCTGACCTAAATGGTCACTAAGCATTGGAATTGACTCAAGTGCAATGAATTTTCTTATAGAGTTAGTTGTGCAATTTACTCACATCCCAAATAACTGTCAACCTCAAAAGTGACTATTTTGATGTAACTTTGGAAAGAATGCAGTGATGAATGCAGAAATCCAGTTTATATGGAATTTGTGCTATTAATCCATTGTCATTTGCTCTTTGGAAAATCACCATTATGCTTCTGAAAGCGACAATATAAGGTTTCATTTAAGGCATTAGGCCTGACTGTCATGCCTGATGTTTATGTGGTCACTCTGAAGAAGATCACTGTGATGTCTGAGCATGTCCTAAGCCCTAACAACCATTAAACTTGTACTTGGGGAAATGTTTTGGTTTTTTGAAAATACATGGAAATTAAAATATAAGGAAACTATTTTAAAAAAATGCTTATCTATTGCCACCTAAGTGGCATGGTTTAACATAAATAATATCCTTACCACACCTTGAGAGACACAGGCCTCATTTAAGAACAGGAAAAATAGATTAGGTCCTTTGTTAATAATATAATAAAGGGGAAAACTATTTGACCTGTACCTAGTACAGTACTTCAAATATAACAGGCATGCTCTACAAATTTGTTTGAATGAATGAATCATGCCAAATGTATGTGTCAGTTATTTTAGGAAAACACTTTCTTCTTATTATTTTTTAAAGAGTAATGAATAAGAATGGTGCTACTGGCCATAAATAGTTACGGGAGTAAGGGAGAATAGTGACATAAAGTAAATGGCATTTTATCAGCATAGAACAGCACAAATAGCAGCAATGGTTTACTCTACCATATGCAGTGTAGTGAAGTGCTTCACTTTTCTTTAGAAAAAAAGTATTTAAGGGACTGGAAAAATGAAAATATTTGTCCTCTCAATTAATATAACAAAGAACAAGGCTAAAAGAATTTCATTTTGAAGTATAAATTCCACTTGTTAGGAACAATCTCTCAAAGTAAAGATAATCAAAGACAAGTTGATCATCCTTCTATCTGCATGGATATAATACTTAAATCCATTCCATTTAACATAGTGGGTTGTCCTTTTTTTAACATTCATTTCCATTTAACAGATCTTTCCCCAAATACTCCAAAAGATTTTCATCCTGGGTTTCCCACCCAACGTCAGTCATTAGAGCTCTCCAAGATGTAAGGAGTAACAGGGCGAAATTCAAGACATAAAGAAGTTTCCCAAGTTCTTCTCATGGGTTTTGAGCAGAATGAGGTAGGCTATCATGGTGCTCAGTTTCCAAAGTCCATGGAAACAGTAACTCTGTCCCTAACTACCAAGGGCAGACAGAGTACCTCCAGCAGTGGGTGGTTCTTCATTGCTTGTATTCCTTTGGGAGACTCAGGGCTTTCAGCCCCTGTTCTGGGAGCCCCAGTTGCTAATAGGAGGGTGGCACTGCACTAGATTCTAAAACCCAGATCCCTTCATGATAAAGAGAACCACAGAATCTAAAGGCAAAGGGGACCATCAGTCAGTTCTTCTATGTAACCCTAATTAACTTTCTTTTTTATGATATCTTTATGGCTCAAATGAAGTCATTGTAAAGAAGAATGGGATTTCTGAGTTGAACCTAAAGTGCTGAAGGTTTTTACGAGTTTTCTTAAGGCTGGTCATTCTTCTCTTAGTTTAATCAACTTAAAGCAAGCTCAAGCTGTTGAGGTAGAAAGAATGTCATCAAATACTGTCCTTTCTTGTCAGGTGACCTCATGTAATTCATTACATTACTTCTATGCAGATCTATTCAATGATTACAGAGGACTTTGTTCTCAGTCCTTCTTATCATGTAGACTCACTTGGAGTTGAATCCACTTGTCTTAGTTACAGATCTGGGTACCTTTCTCAGGTTTTTGTAAACATAGGCTTGCTGTCAGAAAAATCACTCTGCTGCGTATCACATTCTTATTTTTTAATAAAATATAGGGGTTTCCATTTTATATATGACTTTTTAAATGTTGCATTTTAAAAAAAATTACAAATTCCATTACCGAAGAGATAATTAAATCGGTAAATGTTCTAAGCACTGGTTTCCTTATTTATAAATGTTAAAAAAAGCTATGGTATTTATCTTACAGATTATTCTGATTAAATAATAAACCTAAAATACTTGGCATAGTATCAAAAACACACAGTAATTGATCAATAAATAATAACATATCCACAGAGAGACAGACACCAGCCAATCAGCCATTGCCACAGAATCGGAACTGATTCATAGCTGACTCATGAGATTTTCAGAGGCTGCAAATCGCACAGGAAGAGACTGTTAATGTTTCTCCTGTTGACCAGGTGATGGATGTGAACTGCCTGCCTTTCGGTTGGCAGCACAGTCCTTCACCATTAAACCACCAGCATTTATTTCAAATACATTGTATCCTGAAAACTAGTCCTTTAACGCCACTTGTCATTCATTGAACAAAATAATATATATCCATGAACTCATATTTGACAAGACTTCATGGATATGTAAGTTTTAAATGCCGCCTTTGGAAGCCCTGAACGAGTAAGTGTAACAGGGATAAAAGAATAGATGTTTACGAGGCAGCATCAAAACAGAAACTAATGAAAGAGGAAGAATAGAAATTAGTATACTTGTATGTCCTGCTCAGCCTGTATTTTTTTTCCTCAGAGCCAAACTTCAGCATCTGTATGTAAATGTTAACACTGTGATTCATTTTTATACTATTAGAATGATGTGGAGGTTTCTTGGGACAAAAGACAATTTTGTTATTCATTAAGACTAGTATGTACTGTTGTATTTTTTAGTTGGATTCATTCTTATTGCCCAATTAACAATCAGTTTTACTTGGTCCGTTTACATCACAAGAATTAAAAAGTAGGCAAATTATTTTTCCAATTTAAATTGGATCCTGATGTTTGTGTCTTTTCTATTATGAAAAGATTACCAATCACATCTTCATATCCCCAAAACACTATTTTGTTCATGGGGGAGTAGCAAATGGCTAGAATATTGCATAGATATGGAACTGTCAGAAGTTCAAGCAGGATTTAGAAGAGATTGTGGCATATCATTGCTGATGTCAGATGGATCTTGGCTGAAAGTAAGGAATAGCAGAAGGATATATTTTTGTGCTTTGTTGACTATGCAAACATTTGACTGTGTGGATCATAACAAGTTGTGACTGACATTGAGAAGAATGGGACTCCCAAAGCACTTAATTGTGCTCATACAGAACCTATACCTGGACCAGGAGGCTGTTGTATGAACAGAGCAGAACACTGTATGGTTTAAAACTGAGAGGGGAGTATGTCAAGTATATATTTTCTCTCCATACTATTCAATCTGTACGCTGACCAAATTATCCGAGAAACTGGACTCTATGAAGAGGAATGTGGCAGCAGGATTGGAGGTAGACTTATCAGCTACCTGCGTTATACAGATGGCACAACCCTGCTTGCTGAAAGTGAGGAGAGCTTGAAGAACTTGTTGCAGAAGATTAAAGAATACAGCATCAGTACAGATTGCATCTCAATGTCAAGAAAACAAAGATCCTTACCTCTAGACAAATAGGCAACATCATGCTGGATGGAGAGGAGATTGAAACTATCAACAGCTTCATCTTGCTTGAATCCACAATCAAAACCCTTGGTACGAGCTGTCAGGAAATAAGTAGATGCATTGCAGTGGGAAAATCCGCAGTTAGGGACCTCTCGAAATTACTGAGTAGTTATGGTGTCAGTTTGAGGATTAAGGTGCATTTGATTCAGGCCATGGTCTTTGTGATTACTTGCTATGCATCTGAGAGCTGGAGAATGAAAAAGGATGACAGAAAAAGAATCGATGTTTTTGAGCTGTGGTGTTGGAGAAGAGCACTGAACATCGCATCCCATGGACAGCCAAGAGAACGAATAGGTATGTCTTGGAGAAGGTGCAGCTGGAGTGCTCTTTGAAGTCAAGAATGATGAGGCATCACCTCACATATTCAGGACATGTTGCTAGGAGGGTTGATTCTTTGGAGAAGGACATGATACTGGGGAGGATGGAAGGTCAGCGAAGGAGAGGAAGACCTTCAACCAGGTGGGTTGACATGATGACTGCTTCAGTGTGTCAGGAAGTGTGAGGATGCAGGATAGAACAGGTTTCAGATCTTTTGTTCATAGGGTCACTATGAGATGTACTCAACAGCACCTAACAACAATAACAAGCCCACTATTACAGTCACTGTATCATTACATCTCCGTGACAGTCATCCTCTCTTCACTGACACTCTACCTTTCCTAGATTTTTTCCAAGGTCTGGTTCCTCTGACAGTATACTCAAAATATGTGGGGTGAAGTTTCACTATCCTTGCCTCTAAGGAGCACCCTGATTGTATAACCTCTAAGGCAAATATGTTTGTTGTCCTGGCAGTCCATGGTATAGTCAATACTCTTTGCCTAAACCCTACTGTGGTTCTTCTTTGATAGTCCCTGCTCATTGCTCAACTTTCAAATGCAGGTAGCACTTGGAAAGGTGTTTGGCAACATATGTTAATGATGCAATATGTCTTTGGATTTCTTGTCCCATGGGTTCTGATTGTTGATGTGAAAAATTAAGTAAAATTAAGTCATCTTTTATCCATCTACCATGTTATCTATTGGTCTCATGATGAGGTTCTTGTAATGATGTAGGGGTGATTCCCAGAACCACGCCAGGTTTACTCAGGAACCTGTGGGACAAATTTTCAAACTCTGATTATTTTTACTTGACATTATTCTTCCACCCTATGGATTTTCCAATAGAGTATTTAATCGATATTTACTAAATAAATAAATAATGGAGACGTTCCTACAAAAACTAGCAGACTGAGAAATAGAACTTTAAGCTGGGATGATGACCTGTATAGAGAATGAAAAGACATAACTTTGCAAGGTGAAGACTAAAACTTCAGTGAGAAAGACTATTTAGGAACTAAGAGAATTGGCTTGAAGTCACATCCGTGGTTCAATCCAGATACTACACACACACACAAATAACTAAGCATCTATGAACATTTCATTGATGGAACTGTTATTTAGGAGATACATCTAATGTACTTGTTTATTTAATTTTCTTTAGCCTTCCGATGAATTCCAAGGATCTTAAAGTAAAATGAGAATATGATGGATGACAAGTTGATCTAAACTCTAGAATGGTAAAGACAACTAGAAATCAAGTGGAATGAGGCAGAGACTACTGGGTATAAAATATTTAAAAGTGATCCTAGAGATTAAATGGAAAAGTAAAGAATTGAAACTAGAAATGGAACATTTTACTTAAACTTTCAGACATTCTTTTCAAGCAGCCACAACTAGTTATGGAGCATATTTATTATGCTTATAACCATTGTTGTTTTTATGTGCTGTTGAGTCATTTGTGACGCATAGCGACCCTATGTACAACAGCTCTGAACTCTTCTTCTCTGTTCTGAGCCAACCTTATTGACTCTGACATACCTACCCCCACTCTCCCAATCACTGAGTCAATCCATCTCAATGGTCTTCCTCTCTTGCACTGTCCCTCCACCCATCCAAGCACCATATCCATCTCCAAGAATGGGTTCCTCCTTGCAAAATGTCCCAAGTATGACAGATGAAGCTTCAGAATCCTTGCCTCCAAGGAGCATCCTGGTTTCACCCTCTCCAGGATGAATCTGTTTGTTTTCGTAGCAGTCCATGGTATATTCAATACTCTTCTCCAGCATCACAGCTTAAGGGCATCAATTCTCTTTCTATCATCCCTAGTCATTGTCCAGTTTTCTGATGCATAGCAAGTAATTGTGAAGACCATGGCCTGGATCAGGAACACCTTAGTCGCTCTACTGACATCATTGCTCTGAAGTACTCTTGGGAGGTCCCTGACAGCAAACTTCCCCAATCCATTAATCTTTCACCTTTTAAGTATTTGATACCAAGAGTATTGATTCTGGAGCCAAGCAAGTGAAGCTATTAACAATATCAACCCATCTATCAGGATGTTATCAATTAGCACAGTGGTGAAAATCTTTGTCTTCTTGATGTTGAGCTTCAATCCATATTGAAGGCTGCAGTCCTTGACCTTCTGCAGCAAGCGCTTCAGGTCCTTCTCAAGCAAGCAAGGCTGTATCAACTGCATAATGCAGGTTGTTGATGAGTCTTCCTCCAATCCTGATGCCAAATTCCTCCTCATACAGCCCAGATTCCCAGATAATCTTTTCTGCATATCGATTGAAAAGATAAGGAGATAGAATGCATCCCTGGTGTACACCCTTACTGATTTTGAACCATGCAGTGTTTCCTTGCTCTGTTATGATGACTGCCTCCTCAACCAAGCATAGGTTTCACATAAGCATAATCAAGTGCTCTGGGATTCACAGTCTTTTCAGAGTTAATCATAGTTTGTTGTGATCCATACAGTTAAATGCCTTTGCCTTGTCAATGAAACACAGACATTCCTCTGGTAGTCTCTGCTTCTAGCCAAGAATCATCTAATAATAACTGTAATATTCCTAGTGCCATGGCCTCTTCTAAATGCAGACTGCACCTCTAGTAGCTCTCTGTTGATGTGCTGTTCCAGTCGTTTTTGGATAATTTTCAGCAGAATCTTGCTTGCATGTGATATCAATGCTATTGTTCGATAATTTCCACACTCTGTTGGATCACCTCTCTTTGGAATGGAAACAAGTATGGATCTCTTCCAGTCAGGTTGCCAGATGCTTGTCCTCCAGGTTCCTTGGCACATCTTGGTGAGTGCATCCAGGGCAGCATCTGTTTGTTGAAAGACGTCAATTGATATGCTGTCAATTCCTGCGGCTTTGTTTTTTGCCAATTCCTTCAGAGCAGCTTGCACTTCTCCCTTCATCACCACAGGCTCTTGTTCATAAGATTGTCTGTCTCATGAAATACAAAAGAATTAAATTAAAACAGAATGGGGAGATTTCATAAATGCTGTGCAAAAATGGAAACTTGGTTAGTATTCTTAGGACAACTGATATTAGTGATATGTAAGTATGTATTCTGGGATGAATGTTTGAAGCTTCCTCTGTCTTTGTTCAGTATGCCTGCGGCAAATATTGATACGATATCATGTCATCAAATATTAAAATGAATTCCAGTGGCAACAATATCCATAATGTGATCTTTTGTACTTGAAAATGTCTCCTCTCTTCACTAACCATAAACCAACTGTGCCTGAGGCAAATGTCAAAGTAACCGCTCTATCACCAGATCCTACTTCCCTTCCTCTCTCCCCCACCTCCTCCGCCAGAAGGGAAGGAAGCTGTTTCCATGTCTGGGTGCAGAAGTTTTCATTCCACTTCTTAAAACAGTAACCAAGGACTCAAAAAGAAACTGCTCTACAACCCTTAAAATCTATTGTCTAGATATACGAATGGCATACATAAGTTAGTTTTATACTGCACGGATTCAGTCATTTCACCAGATATCTTTTTTTTACTACTCTATTAGACCCTCTATGAGATGGATTGATTCAGTGACTGGGGTAATCGGGATGGGTGTGTCAGAGGCGGTGCGGTTGGCGCAGGATAGAGCAGGGTTTAGGG
>NW_006399890.1:8590304-8590886 GCF_000299155.1 Elephantulus edwardii | reverse complement strand
AGACTTCACCCTGAGTCATAAGGAAAAGGGGACGGCGTATTCTCTTAGCTACTTCCTGCTGAAAAGGGACGCTGTGGGTTTCAGGGTGAAGATCGAATTCCTTGTTTTTCAATGCAGCATAGTATTCCATTGTGTGAATATACCACAGCTTCTCTATCCATTCATTTGTTGATGGGAACAACTCTTAAACTTTATGTTTAGTTAGCAGCATTATTCCCTGACCTCACCCATTGCCTCTGGCACTGCAACTTTCAACTTAAGACCTCATTTAAATTCTCTGTGCTCCTTTATCCTAATCTAACTTTTGCCTAACAAAAGCTAACACCTTTGCCTGTGTCATTTAGAACTGCCATTCAAGAGGTGAAGTCCTGAATCAATCCTCCCAGCCTTATTAATCCCCTCCCCTTATCAACAGTATTCAAATATTTAAGCCTTCAAGAAACTGAAATGGGCTATTTGTAGTAAAGCTAACTGTTGTTGTTGTTGTTGTTATTTGCCATCGAATCGCTTGAGACTCATAGTGACCCTATGTACAAGAGCTCTAAATGCTGTTCTATCCTGTGACAACCTAGCCATCTCAAA
>NW_006399890.1:8574509-8585690 GCF_000299155.1 Elephantulus edwardii | reverse complement strand
CTGTTCCTGAGAGGTTCTGAAATTCAGGTGGGATAGACTCAAAGTCATATCCTTGCTAACTAGCTCTTCAAGTATGACTATGTCTCCAGCAATTTTTTTTTCATTTTCTAGGAAACTCAAACTTTATCTCAAAATAAAATTACCTTTAAATAGTGTTTTCAAAGCGAGAAGAGCACAGAATTTGGTTTTTCAACTTTGTCTCTCTTTGATCAGTAACATGTGCTTGTATTTCGGAGTTACACTGCAACATAGTATTAATCCTTATGGGATGCTGACTTTGTAAAACAATTATTTATACACCTGGTTAGGGGTTGCTTATATATAATAATCTACTGTTATTAGAGGTTTCTGGTCTATAATATTTTTCTGTTGTTGGTTGCCATTAAGCTGATTTGGATTCATCATGGCTGATGTATATAAAACTGAACTATTCCATAAGGGTTTTTCAGATTGTACCTTTTCAGAAGCAGATTGCCAGGCCTCTCCAAAGAAGTGCCTGTGGGTGGATTCCAACTGACAACCTGTCAACTATCAGATTGTAGTTGAGCACCTAACCATTTGCGACATCTGAGGACTTCCTAATAATTAGCTAGATTAAATGACTGATAATCAAGATTGAAACTATGAACAATTTCCGCTTCCTTGGCTCCACAATCAACACTCTTGACACCAGCAGGCAGGAAATAAAAGGACAAATTGCATTAGGAATATCTGCTATCAGGGACATCTCCAGAGTGCTAAAGAGCAACAATTTCAGTTTGGAGACTAAGGTGTGCCTGATACAGGCCATGGTTTTCATAATTACATGCCAGGCATCAGTGAGCTGGGCAATGACTAAGGGAGACAGAAGAATTGATGCCTTTGCATTTAGGTGCTGGAGATGAGTATTGGACTTATCATTGACTGTCAAGAGAATAAACTGCTCCATGATGGAGAGGGTAAAATCAGGTTGCTTCTTGGAGGCAAGGATTTTGAAGCTCCATCTCACATATATCCTTGGAGAAAGACAACATGCTTGGAAGAATGAAGAGAAAGCGCAAGAGACAGAGACCCTAGGTGAGATGGACTGGACCAGTGATTGGGTAATGCAGGTAGGGGAGTGTGAGACAGTGAAATTAGCTCCGGATAGGACAGGGTTTAGAGCTACTGTGCATAGGTCACTATGAATCATAAGTGACTTGAGGGCACAGACCAGCATAACAGCAATCAATTCTCCTGGGTTTCGTTAGCACTAAATTATCTTTTTGTGTTTTTATTCTATAGAACACTGTAATGCACCATCTGAGCATACTAAAAAAGAACATCTATAATGTTAGATGTTGAAACCAGCACTACATCACTGCATTAGTTAAGTTCCCATACATGATTATTTTGTTTTCAAAGTAATATATAGCAACTACATGGACTTTTAAAAGCTTATAGTTGTTGTTACGTTCAGTGCAGTTGCCTGTGACTCATAGTTCTGAACTCTGCTCTATCCTGAGCTGATTTCATCATCTCTGACACACCCCCATGACCCCAGTCACTGAGTCAATACATCTCACCCAGTTTTCCTCTCTTGCACTGTCCTGCCACCCTCCCAAGAATCATGTCCCTCTTGAAGGACTGGTCCCTCCTTGCAACATGCCCAAAGTATGGAGCTTAAAAATCCTTGCTTCCAAGGAGCAGCCTGGTTTCACCCTCTCCAGGACAAACATGTTTGTTCTCTTAGGAGTCCTTAATATGTTCAATACTCTTCTTTAGCACTACAATTCAAAGGCATTGATTCTTCTTCTGTCATCCTTAGTTCAGCTCTCAGATGCACAGCAAGTAATTGAGAAGACCATAGCCTGGATCAGGCCCATCTTAGTCTCTAGACTGACAGCATTGCTCGTCAGTACTTTGGAGAGGCTCCTGACAGTAGCTTTTTCCCAATGCAATTCATATTTTGATTTCCTGGCTGCTGGTATTCAAAGTGTTGACTAGGGAGACAACCAAGCTGAAACCGTTAAGAATCGCAATTTCTTCTCTATTATAATGCTGTCAGTTGGCCCAGTGCTGAGAATCTTTGTTTTCTTTGTGTTGAGCTTTAATCCATATTGAAGGCTGCAGTTCTTGACCTTCTGCAGCAAATGCCTCAGTTTCACTAAGCAAGGTTGTGTCATCTTATAATAAGATTTATTGAAATTTGTTAGAAAATACATTTTGTTTAGCTTTTAAAATGAACCTCAGTAATTACCAAAAAGAGAAAGGAACTTAACCTCTTTATTATGACCTTCAGCAGTAAGAGAAATAGTATTTAATTATTATGATCGTTAGCAGAATGATGAACAGTATTTAATTTTGGAAAAGTATTCATATTTTTTTTTTAAACTTTTGTGTGTGTACCATCAAATCAGATCTGACTGGTACAGAAGGAGATTGTCCCTCCTTCTCCAGCAGATCATCTGGTGGATTCAAACTGCTCACTTCTGGGACTGTAGTGCAGCTTCTTGCCACTAAGCCACCAGAGCTCACCAGAAGAGTATTCTTAAAAAGCCAATATGCCAAATTATTGACTTCTTTCTTTTTAATAGGAATTTATACTTCAGCATTCCAAATAACTTTTTTTTCTTAATATATGCATCTTAATTGTTGACATACTATCCTGAAATTTGGAATACATATGTAAAGATATTTAAATTATAACAACTCAAATATTTCCTTTTCCTACATAATTGTATTCCTTACCTCAAATATGTATATCAGCCATCATTAATTTCATCTTTCATTTACAAAACAAGACTCCAATATCATGATTTAAAAGTACATCTCAAAAAAAAAGTACATCTCAGTGGATATGCTCATGCGATGTTCTTCATCCAACCTACTTTAAGCATATGGATCTCAAAACATACCTGCCCTGAGAAAAATCTAAGGAATCTTAAAAAACCCCCAAATTCCAGGCTGTATCTCGCATCAGTGAAATTATGTGTCTGAGACACAATCATCAATAGTTTCTGAAGATGGTCAAGTGATTCCAATGTCTGCTTGTTTGATAAGCATTGTCCAAACTCATTTGTCCCCAAAATTTATCGTTTAGTTCACAGGAAACACTGATGTCTTTTCTGAAGGCTGTAGGATTTCCTCTATTCTTCCTGCATGCCTGCATTGTCCAAGTGTTAAAATATATTTTTAATTGTTTTTTACATGCTTGTTCTCCTATAAAGTACCCTGGCAGCACAGTCTTTTAAGTCTTGATGAACTCTATGGTGCCATTCTGCTCTGTCCTACGAGGTTGTTATGAGTTGGAATTGACTTAAAGGCAATGGATTTTGGGTTTCCCTCTAAGATTCAAGTGTATTTTCATCTTTGAATCCTTTCAGTCTAACCTTGAGCCTAGAGCATGGGAAAACTCAATAAACTCATGGAACTTATAACATTTCTTGGGAAAAACAAAAGCAAACATACAGATTTGTGTTGACATGTAAATACATAGAAAAAAGCATCATTCTGAGATCTGCTTATTTCACTGATGGGAATAGCCCATATTTGGGAACATTTCATTGTACAAGTGAAAAGAAAACTATTTCTCAACCACAAAGAAACCATAAAACATAACTTCAAATAGCTACAAAAATTTTTCTGAAATGACTCATAGCTACCCTATAGGACAGAGTGGAACTGTCTCTTAGGGTTTTCAAGGCTGTAAATCTTTAATGAAAAAGACTGCGTCATCTTTCTTCCAATGAACAGCTGATGGATTTCACCCTCAACCTTGGACCTATCAGTTAGCAGCTCAATACTTAATCCACTGCACCATGAGTGCTTGTTTTCCAAACTAAAAATACATAAAACAATGCACTCTTTCTAGGCAATACTTCCATCATTACTTGATTACGTGAACTTTCATCATTTCTCTTCTAAAGTAATCTTTTCAGAATTTTATGATGTCACAAGGGGATTACAAGACTGATTTTAAGAATTTTATTCAGTCTACTAAAGTCAGACAAGAACCTATGTTTATTGTGGATTTCATATGTGCTAATAAAATTATTACAGTTGACAAAATATTTTCATAGTAAATTTTGCTATGTTTAATCTTGCCTACTCAAAAGAGGAGCTGTTTAAAATATTTTCTTTTTCTTCTTGCTCACTGTCATTGATTCAGAATCAACTCAAAGTTGGACCTCTAGCCAGTTTTTAGAGGCTGTAAATTGCATGAGAGGAGATTGCCCATCTTTCTCCCATGGAGCAGCTAGTGCATTCCAACCTTGGAGCTGGAAGTACAACTCTATCCACTCGGCAACCAGAGCTTCCCATTTTCCTTTCAAGAGCCTATGGTGATGTAAGAAGTTCAGGCTGCTTTGAAGGATATGGCAAAAAATAAGGCTCCAGGAATAGATGGTATACCAATTGACATATTTCAGTTAACAGATGCTGCCATGGACGTGCTCACCAAGTTGTGCCAAGAAATCTGGAGAACGACCACTTGGCCAACTGACTGGAAGAGATCGATATTTGTTCCTATCCCAAAGAAAGCTGACCCAACAGAATGTGGAAACTACAGAACAATCTCACTGATTTCACATGCAAGCAAGATTTTACTGAAGATTATCCAAAAATGACTGGAACAGCACATCAACAGAGAACTTCTAGAAGTCCAGGCTGGGTTTAGAAGGGGTCATGGTACTAGAGATATTGGAGCTGATGTTAGATGGATCTTGGCTGAAAGCAGGGAATAACAGAGGAATGTCTATCTGTGTTTCATTGACTATGCAAAGGCATTTGACTGTGTAGATCATAACAAACTATGGCTGACTCTGAGAAGAATGGGAATCCCAGAACACTTGATCGTTCTAATGCGAAACTTATACTTGGACCAGGAGGCAGTCATCAGAACAGAGCAAGGGAACACTGCATGGTTCAAAATTGGGAAGGGCGTATGCCAGGGATGCATCCTATCTCCATACCTTTTCAACCTATGTGCAGAACAGATTATCTGGGAGGCTGGGCTTTATGAGGAGAAATGTGGGGTCAAGATTGGTGGACGATTTATCAACAATCTGCGTTATGCGGATGACACAACCCTGCTTGCTGAAACTGAAGAGGACTTGAAGAGCCTGCTGCAGAGTGTCAAGGACTGCAGCCTACAATATGGATTGAGGCTCAATGTCAAGAAGACAAAGATTCTCACCACTGGACCAAATGGTAGCATCAGGATGGATGGTGAAGAGATTGAGATTGTACACAGCTTTAGTTTGCTTGGCTCCATAGTCAACAGTCTTGGCACCAGCAGCCACGAAATTAAAAGGCACATTGCCATGGGAAAGTCTGCTGTTAGGGACCTCTCCAAAGTGCTGAAGAGCAATGGTGTCTCTCTGGAGACTAAGGTGCGTCTGATACAGGCCATGGTCTTCACAATCACTTGTTATGCATCAGAGAGTTGGACAATGACCAAGGAGGATAGGAGAATTGATGCCTTTGAGCTGTGGTGCTGGAGAAGAGTATTGAGAATACCATGGACTGCTAGGAAAACAAACAGATTTGTCCTGGAAAGGGTTAAACCGGGTGGCTCCTTGGAGGCAAGGATTCTGAGGCTCCGTCTAACATACTTTGGACATGTGAGGAGAGCGGTCCTTAGAGAGGGACATCATGCTTGGGAGGGTGGAGGGACAGCGCAGGAGAGGAAGGCCCTCTATGAGGTGGACTGATTCAGTGACTGGGATAATTGGGATGGGAGTGTCAGAGACAGTGCGATTGGCACAGGACAGAACAGAGTTTAGGGCTGTTGTACATAGGGTCGCTATGAGTTGCAAGTGACTCGACGGCACATGACAACAATTATTTCGTATTATTTGCAGCCTGATTTACAACTTACCAATATCGTCTAGATAAAGTTATTTATCTGCCAGATTGTCATGAAACCTGAAAATAAATCACATTTTGAAACTGTTTTCCAAGGCAGGAGGGTATTATTTTATTAGACAACAAACTAATTTAAGACCTTATCATCCAGGATTGAAGATGCACTCGTTTTGAATGCACATAAAAGATATCAATGAGAGAGTAGAAAACGCAATCTTCTTTTCTTAAGTACCTATACTATGATCAACTACTCTTAAGCAATTTTCATTTTAGTACATTAATTATGTATAACAAATTTAAAAGTAGTTATTGAATCATACGTCTTGCTCTCCTTTCCATAATGGAATCACAATTTTAAATTATCTGCAAGAGACTTAGAAATGACCCCGTTATTAAACTCTGACTGCTGTAGTAATTGTGAACATATAAAAGGTCATAATTCTTAAAACCTAGCCTAATGTCACGATTTCCAAAATGAAAAAGTTATAGATAAGGAAACTATTCCGAATGAATTTCCAGCCATAGTGGGTCGGTATGAGTCGCTTATGCCTCAATGGCACTTAACAACAACAGTGAACATAAAACAGAACTTCTTTTGCCATTAAGCAACTTTCAACCAGTAACCGCTGGCTTTATATATTATGTTCGGTTCAAAACAGTCGGGCAGTTTTCAAGCTGGTGCTGGTCACCATAAATGTTATTTGGGATACTCTCTATTTTCAGGTTCTCCTCTGTTTCCTTCTCTCCTTATCCCAACAGTCAAAGACAGACAGGCACATACACCTTGCTTTAAATGAAGGACCTTGTGGGATGTTTTGTTTTGCGCCCCTGAGGTCACCGGATCAGAAAACAAACAAACAAACAAACAAAAACAAACCTAGGAGTTAGATCTCTAGAGGTAGAGGACAGATGGAAATTAAGCTGCTCTATCTTAAGTCCTCCAACCAAATGGCGTGGGTTGACCTTTGAAAAGTAGCTCGCCCCTTTCCCTCTAGGGACAAAGATCCTTAGAAACCTGCATGGATTAGTAGCATTAACACTTCTCCTGGCTCTTTAGATTACTCGCCACCTCCGCCTGTCGCTATCTGAAGAAGGCAAATATAATTCCTGGAGGATGTCACAAGAACCAAAACCACAGCAAGAATGAGGCTGTGTCTACCTGAAGAACCAGAGCTCAGAGTTAGGGGGCCACGCTTGACTTGCACTGCGACGCCCCCTACCATAAGACCCGGAAGGGCGCGCAGCATCTCAAGCAGTGGGGGCGCAGGTGGGTGCAGGACAGCGATGTACCGACGCAAGGAGAAACGAAGCCTCCTCCGCCGAGCACAGCCTCCTCACTTATCTCCCCGCAGTCACTCTGAATTAGGAAAACGGTGGTCAGGCCAAACAACCGCCCCCGGCCAGCTGTACTCAACTTGCAAGAGAGCGTCCCGCGGGAGCCAGGCCCGGCGGCAGAGGAAGCCATTTTGGACGGTAAGGGGGAAGGTGACAGTACTCCACCTCCAGCCTCCGTCTCTAACTCGCCTAAAATGACCTGACCCATCACAGTTCATCCGATAAAGTTGTATGTCCAACCGCCGCCTCTTTTGGCGTCCCGAAGGGGATGTTTCCTCCTCTTTCTCCCACTGTGACACCAGCTACCTCCCCACAGGATGTTTGGTCGGGTCCGCGGCGGAGCCAGCAGGAGCTCCACGTGCGCCGCGGAGCGCAGCGCTCGGCTCGCTCAGCTCCCCAGTCTCACTGCTGCCACCTCGGGGCGGGCCGGGGGGGCGGAGCCTTCGGGGGGTGGGCCGGGGAGGCGTGGGCGGGAGGTGGGGCGGACGCCGAGCCCTGGTTCGGCTGCATTGGCCGAGGGGCTGAGAGGAGCAGGGAGGCGAGGAACCCGCACCGAACGACCGAGAGCTGACGAGAGTCCGGCACTGGATGCTTCTGACTTTCTTCGAGGTAAAGAGTCGGACCCTGGCGTCTAGGGAGCCTCTAGCCCGCCCCCTGGTTGGCCACGGCGCCCCGGCAGCATGTTGTGCCCCCTGCTGGTCGGGCGGCGGCTGCGGGACAGGGCTTCGGGGAGAGTGGAAGTCGTGAGCTCCAGCGAAGGCAGTGCCCCCTTTTCTGCGTCTCCCTTTCCTTTTTTCTCGCCCCCTCGGCATCGGACGTAGGGCACCGGGAGGGAAGGTCGCGTGCTCGCGAGTGGGAGCTCGCCCACGCCGGGGTGGGAGGACGGGGCCCCGGGACAGACGGGCTCGGCGGCGGGGGAGGCGCGGAGCTCCCGGGCTGCCTCTGCGGCGAAGGCGGGAGGCCGGCGGGGCTGCGGGCTGCGCCGGGTGTCCCGGATCGCGCTGGTGCCGGGATCGCAGCACTCTTCGGTGGTACCCGGGACCGTGTTTGGGGGACGCCTGTCGATCGCTCCCTCGCGGGCCGCTCTCTGTGATGGAGCTCCGGGGCCAGCACCTAAGTCCCACATTCCCGGGGTCTGCAGTGTCTCCAGTTGTGAGCGCACTGGATCGGGTAGCCCGGATGCCTTACCGTCCCTTGAAGACTATAGTTGGAGGAGCCGGAGGTTGAGTGGGGCTCGTTGGCGCCGGAAGGGGGCCTCTGTGGGATGCAAGAGGCAGGCAGGGCCTGCAGAATTTGGGTCCCTTGTGGAGCTGGCGACGCTGAGGCCAAGCCCGGCCCCTGGAGACCCCCAGCCTGACCTCGGGGCGGGCCAGGCGCTGTCATGTCGGGACAGCTAGGGGCCACCAGTGCGAGGACTAGAAGGATTAACCCAGCGCCTGGAGTCCCAGGACAGCTTAGCCTAATGGTGAGGGCGTTTTCTTAAAGGCTTGAATAGATGGAAAGCTGTCAAAATAAGCATATTTTAAAGTTGAAATAAAAACTGGTAGATTTCTGGCAGTGCGTTTATGTAGTGTCCAAGGAAATATAAGTTCTTTTACTCTTTTGAGGTTTGGGGGTTGTTTTGGTTTTTCTTAACAACAGCAACAACAAAAAGAATCTTCGGTTTTGCCGGTGTTTGCCTCTCGAACTGTGTATTGCTCACGGAGGGAAAAGAAAACTTCTACTGAGCGTTCTCGCTCTGCTGTTGACTTCAAGCTTTTGCTCTCTGGGGTTTCTGAATGTGGGAGGAAAACTCTCGCTTGCTGGATTTTTCATGTACGTTCCTTGCCCTTATCCTGTGGGACCCGAAGATGTTTGTTTATTGGTTTGAGAAGCATGCATTTAAATTTAGTTTTTGCACAAAGTACTCCCCCTTGCTGGAGAGTGTAGTGTAGGGATTAGAAAATGCTGTTGGAGAAAGCTGCTGGTGGCTTCATTTTCCAAGAATGTAAGTCATTTCCTTTCTGTGATTTCAGGGAGTTGATATTTCACAGCATCAAAACTTTGTGGGGAAAATTTTCCTAGTACATCTGTCATTTTTTAAAAACCTTTGTGCTTTTCAGCAGTGTTATGGGATACGAAGTTTTTCAGAATCTGGAGTATTAAGAGACTGTGGTAGAAAGTAGCATTAGCCACCACCAAACTACCAAATGCCTGCAGGATAGAGTGGGGGAAGGGGAAGAATTTAGGAGAGGCAGGAAAACAGATGCCTTGGCTACTGTTCTTTGTAGTATAAAACTTTCTAGCACCTTAACATTTTACTTCAGCATGGTTTGGAGAAAGAATAGTGTTAAAAATGAAAACATTCCACAATAGGAGCCAACTGACATTTGAATGCTTTGTATGATCAGTTTGTAAACATAGTGGATTCATATATCATATTAAAATGGACTGTTGGTAGGATTATTAGATAAAAAGGATCCCCCAAGGGAAATCTGATATTAAGTTATCTGCAGGATATCTTTTCCAGAAAGCAGACTAACTGTAATATGAACTAATTCCCCCCATCCCTTTGAATTGCTTTTTAGAATCCCGGAGATCTAAACAGGATGATCCTTAACAATCAGCAGCAGTTCCTGGAGGGCTCTAAACTTTTTGAGAGAGTGGACATTTTCTCTTTTTCTGTGCCCTTCCTTTGAGGGAGAGATAATAGAGGGAAGCCCTCACTTTCCATCATACAATTTGAAATGGCAGGTTTAAAGAGTTGCTAGGTCTAACTGAAGGTAAATGTCTGGAAACAAGGTGGGGGTAGGATGAACTGCTTTGGAAAGCAAAATGTCACAGTGTGCTAGGTACCAGAAAGTTCTTAAAATGTATCATTACACTGGGCAGGCTGAATAGTTGAGGGTGGGGGGTTTTTGGGTTTTAGTGTGTTTCTAGTTTCTGGAGTTTGTTTCCTCATTTAATTACATTTACAAAGCTTTTGGCTCTCAGAACTTATGACATAATAAACTGCGTAGCGTTTGTTGCAAATGCTTGAAATGAAAGTTTCAAACAGTTGTTTAGAGTGAGCTGTCAGATTCAGTTTTTTGTCAATGAGTTGTCTCACAACGAACTTTTTTGATAAAGGAATTCTTTGTAGTTTTCAACTTGAATGTTGTACATTACTTCCAAAGTTGTAGGGCTTAAAAAAAAAATAAAAACAAAAACAGAAAAGAAAATCTGCGAACAATTATTTTGTTACATGAAAGCCAGTACCAAGAAAAGAGTAATGCAGTCCAGATGTAAAAATGTATGTGAATTTTAGATTTGGATGATCTCAACAAGTTTTCCCTTTTGTTGATGAGGTTGCCTGGATCCCAGATGGCATTTGTAAATGGTCCCTTAGGTAGTTTTCTGAGTTGATAACTAAATTTCAATGCCTTCTCTCGAATTATTTTCATATTATTTTAAGCCTTGTAAAGAATAGAAAGTTTTCTGTATTTATGCAGAGATTCACTTTCCTATTATTCATTAAGCAATCGTCACTGATGCTCCTCATTGGTAATTTGTACCTATTTCTTTAATAAGGGAAAAAACATGAAGGATTTTATTTATTTCTCCCTCTATGGGCAAAAGCATAGAAATTTGACCTTTTAAAAATACAGTTCTCTTTCTTAAAATAAATAAAATGTTTCAAGTGTGTGTATAATCTTTAATAGAATCCTGCTGTACCAGTCTATAGTTTCAGGTATAGCATTGGTTTTTATATAATTCTCATCCCTCCATCTAACCATCTTTTCCAAAAAAGGAGCTGTAAACATACTTTACAGAAAAAGGTGTGTGTGTGTGTGTGTGTGTGTGTGTGTAAAACCAATGTCTTTGAAACTGTTGTTGTTGTTGTTATGCGCCGTTGAGTCGTTTCTGACTCATAGCGACCCTATGCACAACAGCCCTAAACCCTGCTCTATCCTGCACCAACCACTCTGCCTCTGACACACCCATCCCGATTACCCCAGTCACCGAATCAATCCATCTCATAGAGGGTCTTCCCCTCCTGCG
>NW_006399890.1:8560996-8573879 GCF_000299155.1 Elephantulus edwardii | reverse complement strand
GATGCCACAATTCTCCTCATAGAGCCCAGCCTCTCGGATAATCTGCTCTGCATACATGTTGAAAAGGTATGGAGACAGGATGCATCCCTGGCATTTGACACTACACATTTAAAATGATATATTTTTACAGAGGCATTGCATGTAGAATTATATAATTACTCATTTTTGAAGTTTGATTGCATTTTGATTATGTATAAAACAGCTGTGTGTGTGGAGTGGGGTGATTAGGAAAGATTTAGTGAAGGAATTTTGAGTAGTGAAAGTTTAGATAAAATGTATCTTTCCTAGAACTAAGACTGGAAAAGTGGTCTTGTTGACCTCTGTGGTTAAACTATGATAGAAGAGGTAATGCAGAGGGCTATCTGAATTGCACAGCATCCTGAGGAAGAGGCTTTGGGGGCCTATAAAAATAAGTAGAAGCTATTTACAGGAATAATCTTGAGTGGAAGGAGAAAGTAGAATACTGAACATTGAACTGAAAGGAAAATATAAACGTTGAGGAATGAATATTTAAAACAAAGCTGATGTAGGTAGAATTTCCTATTTAAAAGTTAAAGTTAACAAGTAAGGCATGTTTAGCTGGGGAAAAACATTAGAATTAAAATGCTCTATGAGGTCTATATCGCATGAACTAATGCTACTGATACTTGTCTTGGAATACCTGTCTGCACTCGTGTTGAACCACTAGTTGGGTGTTAAATAATATGCAGGGACTGAATGAGAATTGTCTATCAACTTCTAGTTTCCAAAGCTTGTGAATATTGTCTGTCTAATCTCTAATGATACCAAAATATTTAATGTCCCAGCATTTGCGTGAAATAATACTGCCAATTCTTCCTTGCTGTGGGGCCAGAAAAGTCTTATAACAATAATGGCTAATGTTACTAAAATGTTTTGGGTGAAAGTAAGTAATTTGTTCTTTTCATTATCTTTAGTGCTTTGGTGGTATGAATAGGTGGCTTATTGATAAGAAGTTGCACTGCCAACCCAAAGGCACATGGTTCAAATTTACCAACTGTTCCATGGTAGAAAGATGGGCAATCTCCCCAGAGATTAATGCCCCTGAGAACTTGCTCTGGTGTCAGCTGTGAGTTAGTAACAATAACAGTACAGGTTTGGGTGCTGTCATCTTTTATATGTATGACATGAAGCAATCACGTTATAGAATATCTTTGGAAAGGAGGGGAAAGCCCCAAACTGACAATTGGTTGTATTGCTTTTGAAAGAGAAGCATGCAGTGCTGAAACCCACAAATGAATTAAATATAGGCCAAAGAAGAAAACAGAGTTTTTCTAACTTGTAATTAGTCATTTGCAGTACATTTTCTTGAATGTCTGTCCTCACCTATATCTAAATAGCAAGAAACTAGGTGGAGACATGAGAACTGCCTAGATTCTTGCATTAATATAATGATAATTAGGATAATTCCAAACAAATGTAACTGTTTAGATCCTTAGAATACACAGTGATTGTTCTGGGGCATTTTCCAGTGTTTTCCAAAAACTTTAAACTTAGATTCTCTTTGTTTTAGAACTTTGGTGATGTTTTGGAAGAATATAAGTACAGAAAGAAAAATAGTATTTTATACCAACTTAAAATCACAGTGTTATGTGTGAGGGGAGGTCATATAAATATCAAATTCTTGATGAAAATTCTAGGTACTATAATGAGATTTCTCAGATGGTTCTTTGGGTTAGAGTAAATGAACTATCTTTCATTTTCTCTTCACAGCTAGCAGCTCTTCTGTTGTAATTTAGAGGGCAGTTTCCCCCTTTTGTTTAAGGGGATAGGTGGTCCTTGTGGCTTTATTTCTTTGAACTTACTTAACTGTTGCATAAAACTGAAGACTAAAAGATTACAAGTGACTTTAGCACAAAGCAATAACATTCTGACAACCATTATCCAGATCACGAAACAAAAGATTATTATCCCCGTGAAATCTCACCTTTACATCACAGTCATTGTCCTGAGAGTGGCTGCTATTCTGAATTTCTATTATCAAAGGTTAGCTTTTTACTGTTTCATGATCTATTTATGTAATTAGATTCCAGGTTTGTGGTGGTTTGGGGATTTTTTTTTAATGTATTACCTTGATATGTGGATGGTATATCTAAATCGATGTTGGTAGCAGTACAGCTTCTCTTCTGTAAATAAATATACCCAATTTATTCATTCTGTTGATGGGCATATGGCTAGTTTAAGACAGTTACATGGGGAATGAACTTTTGATACCACCAAAATATTGAACACTTTGACATGAACATAGAATCTTCAGATTGAGAGAGAAAAAAGGAACATCAGACATAAAATGTGAGAACAAAAACCTAAAACTACACCGTATCATGTAAGCAGTGAGAAGCATCAGTTTGGTGCACAGAATCCTGTTTTCTCAAGGATGCCGTTTGGAATATGCCAACCAGATACTTGTGGATTTTAGTTAATAACTGGGGAGGGATTGGAGGCTTTACGCAACATCTCATTCAGCCTCAGGATTTTCTAGAGGAAGGACCGAGGCCTCCAGAGGTTTAGTGAATCATACAAAATCTCACAACTAGTGATAAAGCAGAGTAAAAGCCTCTGCCAGCTCTCAGTCCAATACCATCTGCTTGAGATCAGGGTTACCACCAGGGCTGCAGGCCAAGTCATGGGTCGGCTGGGAGGCTCCTTGGCCTGGAAAATAGGATACTAGGATACCACTGTATTCTCATTTGCACAGGAGTGACTTGTGAGTCTATATGGATATAGACTTAGACATGCCCAGAAAAAAATAGGGCAGGTAGGTGGGTATCTGTAGCAATTTTGCTTCTTCAATCCTGCTTTACCCTTCCATTTCCTCCCTTCTACATCCATCACCTCAATGATGTTGGACATGGCGTTTTGATTTTTTTTTCTTGCTCTTCTGCTTCTTGGGCTCTCAAGTGAGGTTTTCTTTTTCATTTACCAAGAAGGTGACATCTTTAAGTTTTTGATTCATTGTTTCATTGGTCCAGAGATGATCAATGAAATGAGACTAATGCCAAAGAATCACTAATGACGTTATCCTAGTGACAAAATGCTAAAGAGATGCTTTCTAAATAATGCACTTATAAAATGTTGCACTTACAAATGTTGCAAAAAATACTTTTTGCATGATTTTTCCAACTGTCATGCCTCAGTCCTTTCCACACTTTCCCCATCTACCTCTCAAGCTTACTTTTCTTCACTATCTCAGAAAACATTTCTCTTTATATCTAGAACAGCAGTGAAATTCTGATGCTGATGTTTATGGCTATCTTCAGGAAGCACTTGAATAAAATATAGGTTATGATCACACAGAGATACCTAACAGATGAAACAGAGTGCTTACAAAAGGAAAACTATTAATGCATATGGTTTCTTGTTTCCCTGAAGGAAAAAAAATGACCTTTTTATGGTTCAAGAGAAGGTTCAGCATTTCTTTCAGACTTACTAAAAAGATGGGAGGGGGAAGGTAAGAGAGCATAAAAATCTGTGATAAAAAAAAAAAAAAAAAATCTGTGATAAACCCAGCTCAAATGGAATACTGCTTTAAAACAGCAAAACTTTAGCAGGTATAATAATGTTATTGTTGAGTACCATTGAGTCACAATTGACCCATAGCTGACCATCCAGTCGAGTTTTTGGCAGGGAGGAGATGCCTGTCCTTCTTTCTTCCTTAGAGCAATGGTGGATTCCAAACATGTGCCTTTGGGATTGCATTGCAGCTTCTTATGATGAGGCCTTCAGAGCTCCCTAAAAAATCTGGTGATCCTAGGGCCAAAATTCTGCTAACTTACTTAGTGAAATTACTATGGAAAAGAGTTAAATTTTTGAAAACAACATGGAAGACACATAAAAGAGACTTCTTGGGTCCTCATTCAGGGTCCACCACTCTCCTGGTTGTAACTTTGGGGGTGTTACTTAACTCTCTGTCAAAACAAAACCATGTAAAATAGGAATCATAATGGTGAGTTTCCCTCAAGGTTGTTAGACTATTATGTAAAATAGAATATGTAAAACAACTGGATGGTTTCTGTCACATAGTAAACCACCAAGTACTATCAGCTATTTCAGGCAAAAGAAACCATATAGAAAGCTTTATAATGCACTTGGATGCTTCTGAACTTTGTTTACAAGCAACTCATACGCTTTTGTTATGTTTTATAATCAAAATAAGCAAAGCACTAAGCAAACAACAAAACCTGGTATTTCTCAGTAACAAATAGTAGGCAGTCTGTATTGCTACACTATGGACAGCTAGCCTGTCCCTCTGATCATTAATTGATAGTTGTGTGTTTGGGGTTTTTTTTTTCTAATTCTCTTGGAATTTTCAGCAGTCTCAGTTCCCTAGCTTGGGTCTGCTAGACAATTATTTCTTCTCAGATACTAAAAAGCAAATCAGGAGATCTAAAATAAATATCTGTATGATGATTAATGTGGTGGTTCAAAGAACTTTTAAAATGAAATGGCCCATGTCTTTTGCTCTTGTACTCTATAGTTTCAGGTAAGTTCTTTTAAAGAAACCACTGCTATTGAATGAGGCAATTGCTGGTTACTTGACCCTCATGCACCAACATTGATACAGTGTATATGGTGTGTGTCAGAACCCTTTATGATGTAAGGCTCAAAATTAAGATTTTAAACTATCCAGTCAAAGGAAATTAATAGTCTATAAATTTCAAAGGGATTTAAAAAAAAAAACAAACAACCAAACTGAACTCTGGAGCACATTGGAAACACTATTTACATATAAACATCATAATTACAAGGTAAAACCAAACTAGTACAGGATCCTTCTAGAAAGATCATAATATGTTATTCTGATCTGTTCTTCAAAGGAGGGGCTGCACTGGATAACCCTGTGCCCTTTATGAAATATTTTGAACTTAGCTAATAATTTTAAAATCTTATATTTAACAAATTTTTTAAATAAAATTTTTTTAACATCAAAAATTTTTAAACATCTTGATGAAGTTTAAAAGACCATGCTGAATACTTTGTGAAACTCCTACTAGAGTATTTTTGGTTTGTTTTTTTATTTTATGTTTCTTTAATAGGTAGAAAAGAACACATATGTGTGGAAAGGTATTAGATGTTTTCTGATATGTATTACTTGATTTTAGGGAACAAGGTCAAGAATAGCCAAAGATAGACTGTCTTCAGCTTCCCAGGGGCTACTGGGTTTTTGTTGTGCCATGAAGTCAGGCTGGGATCCTTCTAACCTTTGTCCATAGAGACTTTTCTAGGAGTCACAAAATGTTCAGGATCTGGTAAAAGTCTCAAATATGAAAAGAAAACTATAAAATTGAAATTATTAAATATCAGTTAAATTCACTCACTCATCATACCGCTTTGAGTACTTCTTGTGTATCAGACACTATGTTAAGTCCTGGGGCTACATCAGTGAGCAAAATAAACAATAAGCCCTAACTTTGTGGTCTTACAGTATGTTGGTTTTGTGTTGGGTTTTTGTCAAGTCGGAACTGACCCATAGATGACCCTCCAGTAGGTTTTCAGAGGCAGTTACTAGCACATCCTTCTCCTACTGAGCAGCTGGTGGCCTTAAATGCGTACCTTCAGGATTGTAGGGCAGCTTCTTACCAGTAGGCCACCAAAGCTCCCTGATAGTTTATTAGGAAATGAATAATAAATATATTTTGTAGTATTTTAGATTTTAGTAAGTACGATGCGGATAAAGAAAAGTTACAGCAGAGTAAGAGGTACTAAAAAATTTAGGAAGGGTGATGGGAGTGTCATGATTTAATATTATATAGTCAAGGTAGGCCTCACTGAGAAAATGGAGAGGAAAGATAGAGATACCTAGGAGAAGAACAGTTAGCAGAGACGATATTGTACTTGCTTTGGCAGCACATATACTAAAATTGAAACAATATAGAGAACATTAGCATGGCCCCCATGCAAGGATAATGTGCGGAATTGTGAAGCAGACTTTTAAAGGTTGAGCGTGAGGTGTAATTGTGCCTGGTGTGTCCTTGAAAAACAGCAAAGCGACGCTTGTGGAACATAGTGCAAAGGAGAAGAGGAGTAGTGGATGAAGTTAGGGTGGGTTGAGAAGCAGGCTGTGTAGAACCCAGTGGTCCTTTTTAAAGATGTTGGGTTTTCCTCTTGGTGAAATAGGACAAACTAGGATTTCGTGGCAGAGGAGTAAGGTCAGGTGACTTGCTTTTTAATAGACTCTGGCTCCTGTTGTTGAAAGTAGAAAATGCACAAGTGGGATGTAGTCAACATCTGTTGGCAATAATCCACTTAAGAGATGCTATTAACAATGGAGGAGATGGTAAGGAATTGTCAAGATTTATTTTGGAGGTAGAACCAATAGAATTTCCCAACCAACTCTTTAAGGAGTGTGAGAAAAAGATGAGTGTGAGGATAACATTAAAGCCTTTTGAGTAATTGTGGAGTTGCCATTAACTGAGATGGGATCTGTTGAATTGGTGTGGGGAGAACAACCGGGAGGTGGTTTGAACATGTTTGTAGTAACATACTTTCAAGTGGAGAACTTAAGTAAGTTGTTGGATATAGAAATCGAGAGTTTGGAGGAGGGAAGAAATCAGAACTGGAGATACAGATTTGGAAATCACCAGTAGAATGTTCATAAAATTTTTGGAGGTTGTCATTTGACAAAGAGGTACAAGTATGAATCCTTGGGGTATATCATTGTTTTCTAGTTTGTAGAAATGAGAAGAAATCTCATATAAGCAGTACAAGAACAACATACTTTCAGCCAGAATAATTGTTCAGTTGAGATATTTCCAAATTAGTAGACTCATGTCTCTACTTTTAAACAGACAATAATAGTGAAGAGGTGGGATTCTCATCTTCTGTGAGGAAAACATGGGTTCACTCCAGCCCCCCTTTGGTCAGTGCCCCTCAAGAGTCTGTCAGTGGAAAGTGTTCCTATCACGCTGAACAGATTTCAGTGCAGCTTTCAGATTGATACAAACTGGGGTGAAAGGATGGTGATTGTTGTTGTTGTTGTTATGTGCCGTCGAGTCGCTTGCGACCCATAGCAACCCTATATACAACAGCCCTAAACTCCGCTCTGTCCTGTGCCAATCGCACTGTCTCTGACACTCCCATCCCAATTATCCCAGTCACTGAATCAATCCACCTCATAGAGGGCCTTCCTCTCCTGCGCCATCCCTCCACCCTCCCAAGCATGATGTCCCTCTCTAAGGACCGGTCTCTCCTCACAACATGTCCAAAGTAAATTAGACGGAGCCTCAGAATCCTTGCCTCCAAGGAGCAGCCTGATTTAACTCTCTCTAGGATAAATCTGTTTTCTTAGTAGCCCATGGTACACTCAATACTTTTCTCCAGCACCACAGCTCAAAGGCATCAATTCTCCTTCTATCCTCCTTGGTCATTGTCCAGCTCTCTGATGCATAACAGGTGATTGCGAGGACCATGGCCTGTATCAGACACACCTTAGTCTCCAGAGAGACACCACTGCTCTTCAGCACTTTGGAGAGGTCCCTAACAGCAGACTTTCCCATGGCAATGCGCCTTTTAATTTCCTGGCTGCTGGTGCCAAGACTGTTGACTATGGACCCAAGCAAACTAAAGCTGTGTACAATCTCAATCTCTTCACCATCCATCCTGATGCTGCCAATTGGTCCAGTGGTGAGAATCTTTGTCTTCTTGACATTGAGCCTCAGTCCATATTGTAGGCTGCAGTCCTTGACACTCTGCAGCAGGTGTTTCAGGTCCTCCTCAATTTCAGCAAGCAGGGTTGTGTCATCCGCATAACGTAGATTGTTGATAATTCGTCCACCAATCTTGACCCCACATTTCTCCTCATAGAGCCCAGCCTCCCGGATAATCTGTTCTGCATATAGGTTGAAAAGGTATGGAGATAGGATGCATCCCTGGCGTACGCCCTTCCCAATTTTGAACCATGCAGTGTTCCCTTGCTCTGTTCTGACGACTGCCTCCTGGTCCAAGTATAAGTTTCGCATTATGAGCCAGAGAAAGCTTTTACAGATTTAAAAGTCTCATGGTGCTGTTCTGCACATAGTAACCATGAGTCTTTAGGAAGTAAGGACAACTTGATGGCAGCTAACAGCAGACCTCAGTAACAATGTTATTGTTTAACGATACTGTTAATATTATTTTCCTCCATCAGGGGAAGAATGCAGCTGAGTTGTGGCTTTTTTATATTGTAAAGATGAAATTGAGCTGAACCCAAGGTGTGGCAACCTTTATAGTTTGATTGGTAAAAGCACCCAGTATAGAAGGTGCAGTTTTTGGACTTCTCTCGGGACCATTAGCAAGACCCCTAATACATCTCATCTCTGTTTTAAACGAGAAGAACAATCCTAATGCAAAGTTTGCAAGTCGTGGTCTGGTCGTTGTCATTGTCATCGTTGTCTTCTTCTTCTCCTTCTCCTTATTATTATTGAAGTTCTTTGAATAACAACTTTATCTCACAAAGTACTCAAAGAGCTCACACTTTCCGTAATGACTTTTGTTGTCTTTTGTTTCTTATGAAGGTGTTCTTTAACTAAAACCCATTATACTCTGAAAAGGGTACCGCAGAGCCCCATTCATAGAGACATGTGCTTTGCTCCTTTTCAGCAGTTGTGATGAGTTTAAACTAAACAGTGCAAACGTCAGGATGTTCCACTTGCCTGGAAGCCTTGATTCATGTAGTGGATGGCCCAGGTTAGGGAAGGTTCCTAAGGGCCAAAGCAAATAAAGTAATAGAAACACTGCCTGCACCTTTAGTATTGCCTTTTAAATTTCTGTGATGACTTGTATTATTTCAAAGCATATGACTAAGCAATTTTTGTATATCTGCTTTTTATATCATAATTATGTCCTCAGGATTTTCTCTACTGGGAATCACTTTTGAATTATAATGATAACTTTTTGTAATACTGTCATCAAAATGAATCTACAAGTCTTGTGATGCTAATTATCTATTCTTTCCCTAAGCTTATTAAAATGTTATCACATAGGCCTTTAATGCTTAAGTATTGCTTTTGGGTAGTTCAAGGCTTAAAGTGATTGGTAGGCTTAAAACTTTGTTACATGCATTTGAATGTTATTTGGTAATAAAATATGGCCTTGGTTTTTAGAAAGTTGCTAATTATGGACAAAGTCTGGAAAGGACATTTCCATTTGCAGTGGCTTATGGCACGTACTTTTTGAGTAGTGGAGCACCAGTGATTATATATGTGTTGCTAGTGGGCTGAGGTATGTACGCATAACGTCAACATTCTCTTAGGTACTGCTTTGTCAACATTGTTTTATTGGTACCCTTCTAAATGTTTTTTCAGCTGAAACTTGTAAGTCACCCTACAGTTAGTTAAATAAATGCAATTGGCCCTGAACAAAGATATGCTCACACAAGGCCAATGTGAAATGATTTGGCAGTGCTGTGTGTTTTACATGGTAAATACCGAAGTGTGCAGAGGTATAAAACAAAGCAAGTTTTTTTAAGAAATGTTAAGATTCTTAGGTTTTTAATGACAAAATGAGGTCCACGTATCTTAGCATGAAATTAAACAGGAAAAAACCCCTAACCAGAGTTGTATGCTTGTGACCATCCAGCAACCTTGGCCTGAAAGCATGTTTTAGTTATTAACAGTATTAAAGACGTTTTGGGGTGTTGGGGTTTTTTTTTTTTGTTTGTTTGGTTGGGTTTTTTTTCCCCCCCAACACTTAAAAACAGAGAGGTTTTAGATTTCTAAATATTTAATTCCACACCTCTTAACAAGAGTATACTACTGTGATCCAATAAAGTAATACGACAGCTTTTCCCTTAGTAAGAGTGTTGCTTTGGACCCCACCCAGTTCAGAGATCTTCTTGCTTCCATATATGACACCAAGTCTCTTTGGCAATTTTTACCCTCCAGGCTGTACTCCTTTGTTGCCTGCCTGTGTAGGCACATACTTTTGTTACCAAGTGTTATAAACAAAACTCTAAAACCCACTTCTATTGAGTCAATCTGACTCTGGTGACCCCTCTATCAAGTTTCTGAGGCTGGAAATCTCTGGCAAGTGGATTAAGATCACTGAGCTTTTGGTGAACAGCCCAGCACAAAATGCACTAATGCCACAAGGTTGTTTTCTTATAGATAGACACAGGGACTTATGCTTCCAGTGTCATATTGAAGTTCCTTAACTTTAACCAAATTGCTCCCCATTGTTTAATCCTTCTAGACATGCCATCTTTATTGATAATTCTAGTTGTTTGCTCTAGAGTGTACACTTAGTTTATGTCCTGTTTGTTCTTTTGGTTCCCCCTTAACTTGGACTGGATATTGCCTGTTTTCACTTAAATGAAACCTAATACTTGCTCCAGGAAATAAAAAAGCGTATTGCGATGGGAAAGTCTGCGGTTAGGGATCTCTCTAAAGTACTCAAGAGCAGCGGTGTCTTTCTGGAGACTAAGGTGCACCTGATACAGGCCATGGTCTTTGCAATCACTTGTTATGCATCAAAGAGTTAGACAATGACTAGGGAGGATAGAAGGAGAATTGATGCCTTTGAGCTCTGGTGCTGGAGAAGAGTACTGAATGTTCCATGGACTGCCAAGAAAACAAACAAATTCATCCTAGAGAGGGTTAAAGCAGGCTACTCCTTGGAGGCAAGGATTCTGGGGCTTCGTCTGACATACTTTGGACATGTTGTAAGGAGAGATAGGTCCTTGGAGAGGGACATCATGCTTGGTAGGATAGAGGGACAGCGCAGGAGGGAAAGACCCTCTATGAGGTGGATTGGTTCAGTGACTGGGGTAATCAGGATGGATGGGTGTGTTAGAGGCAGTGCGACTGGCACAGGATAGAGCAGGGTTTAGGGCTGTTGTACATAGGGTCGCTATGAGTCGCAAACGACTCGACACCACATAACAACAACAACAACAATACTTGCTCTTTCACAAAGTTAAGGCAGCTCTGGCGACCTACAGTACAGAGTTGGGGTATCAACACAAAGGCAAGCAGTGTGGATTCACCCATTGCTCCTTGGGAGGAGGATGGGCAGTTTTCTGTGCAGTTGATAGGCTCTGAAAAATCTACTGGAGAGTCAGCCATGAGTCAGTTCCAACTCAATGGCAATGAGTTGAGTTTGAAGTTGGTATAAATTTAACTTTTCATGTATAATTTCAAATCTCTTAATTTGAGGGCAGGGCCATTATAATTTAAAAGAGCCTAACAAATGGCCCTGTGGTGACTTCTTTTTTAGGTGCCCTCGAGTCAAGCACAATCATAGTGACACTGTGAACAACAGATTTGAACCCTATCCTGTCCTGTACCATTCCTACCTTCCCTGACACATCTAAGCTCATTGCTACAGACACTGTATCAACCTATCTTGTTGAGGGCCATCGTCTCCTTTTCTGACCCTCTGCCTTTCCATGCTGCTTTCTAAGGAGTAACTTCTTCTAACAAGCTGTCCAAAATATTTGAGAATGTTGTGGTAAGGGCTTCCCCAGCCATTGATTTTTTACTTTGCCATGTGGTGGGAATGTATGAATAGGGCATGCAAATCTATGCACAAGAGGATTGACTAGTTTTGCCATTAAATTGAGCAGATTCATTAGCCGAATTTGAGAACCTCATCCCCAGCAAAGAAGCAGCAGAGGATAACAGTGCACACTTAGGGGCCAGAGATTCTTGTGCCAGCCAGACCTACAGGAGACCAGTGCCCCACAACAAAGAACGAGAGACCCTACATGAGACAAAGCTGACCTTGGGACTGCTACACCACAGAACCAGAGCAAAGAGCCTTTTGTCCAAGCTTTTTGTAGGACTAGGTGGAGGTGGGGGTGAACCTTAATTAGCAGTACTCAGAGTTGTTAACATTGGCCTAAAGCCATGGTGAGGGTAAAGGCTGTGGTGCCTGCTAGCACATTTCAGCAGCTGTCCTGACTGAGTGAGTGTACTCTGCTACTAACCTGAATTACAGCCTTTGACTTCCCTAATATGGTTCTGTGTGGTCTGTGAACTATCACAGTGGGTTTGGCACCCCTTAAATCGGTAATATCGGTGAGGGGATGAGTGGAGAGAAATACAGGGGTACAAAGGACATGTCGGCCCTCATGGGACTTGGTTTTGTGTTGTTGATGGAGACAGTTCTCCTTTGTGGAGCTGGTAAAGAAACACTCTGGTTGCAGTTTCTCCAAGACATATTTGATGTCTTAGTGGAAAGGAAGTCCAGTGCCAACTCAAAGGTTGTTGTTGTTGTTTGTTGTTATGTGCCATCGAGTCGCTTGTGACTCATAGGGACCCTATATACAAGAGCCCTAAACACCGTTCTATCCTGTGCCAAACTCGCTGTCTCAAACACACTCATTCCCACCACTCCACTCATAGAATTGATCCATCTCATCAAGGGTCTTCCTCTCCTGCGCTGTCCCTCCACTCTCCCAAATATGATGTCCTTCTCCAAGGACCAGTCCCTCTTTGCAACATGCCCAAAGTATGTTAGACGAAGCTTCAGAATCCTTGACTCCAAGGAGCATTCTGGCTTTACCCTCTCCAGGACAAACCTGTTTGTTGTCCTAGCAGTCCATGGTATATTCAACACTCTTCTCCAGCAACATAGCTCAAAGGCATCAGTTCTCTTTCTATCATCTCTATTCACTGTCCAACTCTCTGATGCATAGCATGTAATTGCAAAGACTGTAGCCTGTATCAGGCGCACCTTAGTCTGCAGCCTGATGTCGTTGCTCTTCAGTACTCTTGAGAGGTCCCTCACAGCAGACTTTCCCAATGCAATTCGTCTCTTGATTTCCTGGCTGCTGTTACCAAGAGTATTGACTGTGAAACCAAGTAAACTAAAACTGTTAACTAAATCTCTTCACCATCCATATGGATGCTTTCAATTGGCCCAGTGGTGAGAATCTTTGTTTTCTTGA
>NW_006399890.1:8558996-8560687 GCF_000299155.1 Elephantulus edwardii | reverse complement strand
TCCCATTCTTCTCAGAGTCAGCCATAGCTTGTTGTGATCCACACAGTCAAAAGCCATTGCATAGTCAATGAAGCACAGATAGACACTCTTCTGGTATTCTTTGCTTTCTGCCAAGATCCATCTTACATTAGCTATAATATCCCTAGTACCACGACCTCTTCTAAATCCAGCCTGCACATCTGGCAGTTCTCTATTGACATATTGACATATTTTTGGATAATTTTCAGCAGAATCTTGTTTGTATGTGATATAAGTGATATTGTTTGATAATTTCAACACTCTTTTGGGTCACCTTTCTTTGGAATGGGAAGAAATACCAATCTCTTCCAGCCATTTGGCCAGCTGGCTGTCTTCCAGATTTCCTGGCACAACTTAGCGAGCACATCTAGGGCAGCGTCTGTTTGTTGAAATAAATCAATTGGTATGCTGTCAACTCCTGGAGCCTTATTTTTTTTCCAATTCCTTCATAGCAACTTGAACTTCCTCCTTCATCACCATAGGCTCTTGCTCATATGTTATTTCATGAAATTCCTCTCTGTCAGCCAATTCCTTCTGATACAGTGACTCTGTGTACTCCTTCCATCTTCTTTTGATACTTCCTGCATCATTTAACATTCTACCCAAATTATCTTTAGTATTGCCACCTATGGCTTGAATTTGTTTTTCAACTCCTTCAGCTTAAGAAACACTGAGCAAGTCTGGCCCTTTTGATTTTCTGACTCCAGCCTTCTGCATATTTCATTAGAGTATCTTACTTTGTCGTCCCGCGCTGCCTTTTGACATTTTCTGTTCAGCTCTTTGATTTCTTGATTTCTTCCTTTAGCTTTGGCTTCTCGGCGCTCTAATGCAATACTCAGAGTCTCATCTGACATCCATCCTGGTATTTTCTTCTTCTTTAGCCTTTGTAATGATCTTTTGCATTTTTCATGGATGGTTTTCTTGATATCCTCCCAGAGCTCATTTGATGTACACTCACTGGTGTTCAAGGCTTCAGACCTGTTCCTGAGATGGTTTTGAAATTCGAGTGGAACAGACTTAAAGTCAAATCTTGGTTCCTGTGGACTTGATTTCATTTTCTTCAACTCAGAGGTACACTGTTTTAATCTAAAGACTGCTCTGCAGAAGAAAGATGGGCAGTCTCCTCCTATGTAATATACTACTGAAAACCTGCTGGAGGTCAGCTATGAATTGAGTCAGAGTTGACTCAGTGACATCTAATAAAATAGTATTTTATTTCACTTCCTTCGAGTGGTGTATGGTTATAATAGCAGGGTGGAAAATTTAGAAAATGTAAAAAAATAGACAATGTTAATTCTATTACTTCAGATAGGGCTTTCTTAATTTATTATTCTTATTGTTTTATAGCTCTGTAGCTAATCGATAAAAATTACTGCCTAGCAAACCCTATGGGGCAATTCTACTCTGTCACATGTGTCTCTAGGAGTTGAAATCCAATTACTGTTACAGAATAACAACATTGAATATTAATTCACTGAATACACTTATTGCTAATTCCCTAATTCTGCTATGTGTTTGGATAGATAATGAGGCACTCTGATTGGGGTGTATGGAATAGGGACTGGGATGAAGATTATTAGTTCTTTGACATTCTTATATGTTATATAAAAACTTCTAAAATCGCCTGTGACTTCATCCATAGCCACTGGTGAGAGTCAGCGCCCAGAGCCATC
>NW_006399890.1:8487272-8558286 GCF_000299155.1 Elephantulus edwardii | reverse complement strand
TGCAGCTCTGCACCTGCATCCTGGCCGATCCTCACCCTTCTGCCCCCAACCCTCACCTCCTTGTACCCCCAATATGTTTTTCCCAATAAAAAAAATATTTTAAAAAACAACAACAACAACAAAAAAAAAACTTCTAGAATATCCCAAATTTGAACATTTCCATTTGAAATAACTGGAAACTGATTTTTGCGATAGAATAAGAAGGACTTTTTCATTCTTCCCCCAAATCACATTTGTCTATTAGGGTGTCAGAAACCTTGAAAATTTGGCTTTTTAAGTGGCAAGAATCTGTGCTATAATCCCCAAAGCCCACAGTTCTATTCTACCAGCTGCTCTGAGGGAGGAGGATAAGCAATCTCCCCCATGTGATTAACTGCCTCTGAAAACCCACTGGAGGGTCTGACTCTGTGATCCACAACAACAACAGCAATAGCAGCCATTGCATTAGCTACTGTTGTGGTATGTGTTTCCAGCTACCTTAGTTGCAGATGTATGGTATTACAAATCATCACCAGCTATGGGATCAATATAAGAGAGAGCTTTACACATGGTGAAAAACAATGGTGGAGAGAGAAGGAAGAGACTGTGGCACTGCTGTGAAGAGACAGTAGCAAAGTATAACCAGAGGAACCCTGGAGATGGAGTCACAGGGATTTTGCTTGCTGGATGATTTGAAAGAAAAGTTGACTTGTAACTGCTCTCAGATAGAGGATTTGCTGGACTAATTAAGGAAACCAGAGGTTTATTTGTGCTGAACTGAACCTAGACTTTAAAACGTGTTGACTGAGCAGCTGTCTGTACTGATTGAGAGATGTGTCTTTCTATTAATCTGGCTTAGACTAAAGCTGGACTTGCATGTTGTGATATTCTTTGCCTCCCCCACTCCCCATCCTGTTTCCTTAATAAACTCCACAACCATGAGTAAAATCTGTGAGGTAGTTGCAACTAACACCAGACTCAATGTTTCATAGATACTATAGTCATTGAATTAATAATGATAAAAGAATTATAGAAAGCAAAAGCCAAAAAAGAAATTGAGCTAAAATTTCAGAAATAACTGTCTTACGAAACAACTTTTGCTCTAAGAAATTGCAAATGTAGATAACTGAATTAAAGACTTAGAGATTTCAAAAACAGGATATAAAAGTACATTTTTTTTCCTCAAGAGTTCTAGTAGATAGTACATTAATACTTCCAAATCCATGACTAAAACTTATTAATGGTTTATTACTCCTATCTGGGAGTGGAGTAGTGTGGTAAAACCTCAAAAGTAAACTTAGTGATATGTATGAGACAAAAAAATAGAGTAGACTTTTGTGTGATTGCATATATTTTAACACAACAATTAAATGGCTTAACTATTTTTTTCCAAAGAAAATAGAATTCTATACTTAACTAAAGCCATCTAAATATAGTGGTAAAGTTAATTTTTTAAATATTTCTGTCACTTAGAAACAAAGGGCATCTATGATGGTGACATTTCAGAAATCTCTTGAAGAACTTGTGTTACTTACAATTTTAGGAGTTTCAGAATAATTAAACTTGTTTAAGGGAGTTAAAGTAAACCCAAGATTTTAAAATGAGATATTAAGGAAATTAAATCAGATAAAAAAAAACTTTTAAGAATTGCCATGTGTATAGCATGAAACACATTGTATATAAACTTTGTAAATAAGCCAATATTTTTTAAATTTATATATATTTATATATAGAATTTATATATATGTAAAGAATTTCCATATATTACTAAGAATTTAAGATATATAACATTTTCAATCTCTGATAGAAAGCTGATCATTTGTAGTACACTAATGTGCTACTTTTACTGGTACCTAAAGAAGCGTAAGGAGCTTTGGTAATAGCCTGTCACAGCCTGTACTATTAAGCCAAAGGTTGTGCTATTCTGGTGATTTGAATCATCCAAGAAGCTCTGGTGGCTTAATGTTAAGTGTTTGTCCTGCACGTTGAAGGCATGTGCTTCAAATCCATCAGCTGCTCCTTCAGAGAAAGGTGGGCAGTCTCCTCCCACGTGATTGACAGTCTCAGAAAAACTGCTGAGGATCAGCTGTGAGTCACTTCCAACTCCATGGTACATAACAACAGCAATAAAGTGGCTCCATAGGAGAAAGATGGGCAATCTTCTCTTGTTCAGATTTATGGCCTCAGAAACCCAATTTAAGGTCAGCATGAGTCAGAATTAACTAGCTGGCAGTGAGTTTGGGGGCTTAAATGCCAGGAAAATATTTGATGGATTTCAATCATAATAACATGGAAAGCCAACAAGTTTTTAAATTTATACCAAAAATCAAAAGTTCCTTTAGTTACTGACTTTCATGTATTTTTTTTTAAATTTGATTCATGCTGACCAAAAATTTTCAGGAAATTTTAATGATTAGAGAATATTCTTTAATCAGTGTATTATATATAGATAAGGGGGTTCTTGGTGGCTTTGTCTGGCTAATTGTAGTGCTAGCCAAAGGCTGCATTTCTGACAGTTTTAATCCACCAGTGACTTCACTGGTGAAAGATGGACAGTCTCCTACTATGCAATTTATAGCCTCAGAAATCCAATAGAGGGTCCTGTGAGTCAGTTCTGACTCCATAGCTGTAAGTTTTTTTTAGTTATTATAGGTAAAGGATCTAAAGCTAATGGATTTTAGCATAAAATTTGTTTCCAGGGAATGCTGAAATGTAAATCAGTGCAAACCTGTTGAGCTGATTATTTGTATGAACCAACAGGTTTGCTTTTACTGGTGTATTGAGGAAGAATACAAAGTAGTTTCTGAAATATAGTCTCTATTATCAAGGGATGGGAAAGAATATGTCATGTCATTTAGGGGTTTGGGTGTGCTGGTTAGAGTTTTACTGAATTCCATTATCTAGTGTTTGATTCCTGACTAGACATGTTATGATGGTGATTCCTGTTTGTGTACCATTTTCTGATCTGATATTATTGCCTATTTTATGCAGATTAGCATATCTTCCCAGACAGAAAGTAAACTCTTTGAGGGCAGAAATACTGCATTTCTTCTTCTCTGAAATTTTTCATAACACCTAGAGAGAACACTACCTGATGTTTGATTTAAACCCATTTGCCTTACGACTTTATTCATTTGGATCTATTTAAGGTGAGAGAACTGTCTCTTGGGTTTAAACCATCAGCAAATCAGAGAAGAAGAGTTTGATACATAAAATATAAAATATGTTTATGAAAACTTGACATATATATTTCTCGAGTCTGACATGAGTAAAATATAACTCTTCCCATAACTGTAATATGTATTTAGTGTTAACATTGGAAAAATGTAATTTTTGCTGCTTAAATTTTTAAGAGACTATAAAGATGGGTCTTTTCAATCACTTGTTGTGTCTCTGAGAATTGGACATTGAATAAGGATGACAGAAGAAGAATAAATGCTTGGGCATTGTGATTTTGGACAAGAGTATTGAATATCCCATGACTGCCAAAAGAACAAACAGATAGGTCTTGGATAAAGTGCAGCCAGAGCTCGTTAGAGGCAAGGTTGGTGAAATTTCATCTTACATACTTTGGGCACATGTTTAGAAGCTACTCCATGGACAGAATCATATGTTTGAAAAGGTAAAAGGTCAGCAGAAGAGCCTCAACAAGATGAGCTGACACTGACTGCATCAGGGAGTTCATGTGTGACAGATGATGAAGATGGCACGGATAGGACCAGGGTTCACATCTCTTGTGCGTTGGTTTCTTTGACATGTCGACTTGATAGCACATAACAACAATAGCATAAAGATTGAATTTTTAAAAAATTACCACCAGAACACAACAATGTAAGTCACCTGAAATTTCTCATGGGAGGATTCAGGGTCTCTTTGGACATTTCTTAGTTTAAGATCTCTTCTGAGATCATAAGAACAAGACAGCTCATTACTTCATGCCATGAGTATTCTGTGAGCCTACTGAAAGTGTGCACAAGTTCCCCTGCCTTCCTGGGATTGAGTATATGCAAACTTATACATTTGGATTTGTAATCCATTTCAAATTCATTTTTAATATAACAGATGATCCAATGGTTGATGTAAAATTTTTCCACATAAATATCTGATTGTAAAAAGTAAATAAATAAATAAATAAATATCTGATTGTTCCAACACCATTAGTTAAAGACAGATCATTCCTTTATTGAATTCTTGTAACACTATTGTAAAAAAATCATATTACTCTGTGCATGTGTACATGCAACTATTTATTTCTCTCACTCACCAATCCTTCACCTTTCCAAGCATGGTGTATCTTTCCGGGAAATAGCCTTTCCTAACAATATGCTCAAAGACTGAGAGATTATGCCTTGTCATCTTTGCCTCCAAGGAGCACTCTGGCTGTACTTTTTTTTTGTGTGTGTATATGTATTTTTTTTATTATTAATTTTAATGAACATTTACTAAGACTGGATTTCCCTTCAATCATTTTTGCATTTTAGCTGTACATTTTCAAAAACATACTCTTTTGTTTTTTTGGCAGTCTGTGAGATATTTTGTACTCTTCTCCAACCCCACAGCTGAAAGGCATCAATTCTTCTTCTGTCATCCTTTATTGTCAAGCTCTCTGATACACAGAAAGGATAGTCACAGAATGTGACTAAAAAGACCATAGGCTTCAGGTACAATTTAGTCTTCAAACTGTCATCATTGCTCCTCAGTAATTTGGAGAGGACCCTGACAGCAGTCTTGCCAATGCAATATGTCTCCTGATCTCCTGACTGCTGGTATCAAGGGTGTTGATTCCAAGTAGGATGGAATAATTGACAATTTCCAATCCTATCTACATCTATCCTGATGTTGCCAGTTGGACCAGTGGTGAGAATTTTTGTTTATTTAATGTTGAGATGTAATTGAAGTTCTACAGCAAAAGCTTGAATTCTTCTCCACTTTCAGCAAGTAAGCTTGTATCATCTTCATAGCATTATTGTTGATGAGTCTTCCCCTGATATAGTGCCACATTTCTCTTCATAGAGTCCGGCTTCTCAAATAATTTTCTGAGCCATACAGATTGAATAGATAGGGAGAGAGGATGCAACCCTGGCTCACACCTTTCTTAATTTTAAACCATATAGTGTCTTTACGTTCTGTTCCCACACCAGCCTCTTGGTCTAGATATGTTTTGCATGAACACAATTAAATGTTCTGGAATCCTCATTTTTATAAATGTTTGCCGTAATTTGTTATGATCCACATAGTTAAATACCCTTGCATAGCTAGTAAAGCACACATGGACTTTTTTGTTGTTATTCTTTGCTTTCATCTAGGATCCATCTGACATCAAAAATGATAAATAATTCTCTTTAGTGTTTTTTAAATGCTTAGATGGTTTTGCCTTTGGATCAAATATAAGATGGTTCAAAGGCAATTGTCTATGTATTGCTTTCTGGGTGAGATTAGGAAGTAAGGTGGTAACGTATTATCAGTAGTATTGGACAGTGGTCTCTGCAATGAATGGTGCGTGACCTTGGAATAGATTGTTTATCTGGTTTCTCCAGAATAAAATTTTATGGATCAATTTCAGGACTAGTTGCCTGTCCAGTATGATGAGGTTCATTTTAAAAAATCTGCACCAGGCAGAGGGAGGGTGGTTTTCTGGCTTTTGTTTGTTTGACTAGTTTGGTTTGGTTCATTTAGCTCTAACATTCTAGCTTGAGCTATGAGGTTCCATTCTTCATGGAGGATTAACCTTATTAGAGGAAGGTAAATTGTAGTTCTCATTTCCTTCCTCCACACCCTTTAAAATCCAGACTTCAAGTCTCTCTTTACGCATCATGGGGTGATTACTTTCAGAAAGAATGTTCTCATTTGGCATTATGAGAGGGAGGAATTAAAAGACACAACCAGAAAATTCAATGTACAAGTAGATCAAATGCAAATGACTTGACTGTGCTGTTCAGTATCTCAAGATTGTGTTATGTTAACTTCACACACCAGAGTGCCCAGAGCTTCACTGCTCAGTGGCTCTTACTTCTATTATTTTTAAAATATGTAGGTAGTAATTAAAGTAAGTTTGGTATGTGTCTTTATGTCAGTATTCCAGTTCAGAAGAGTTACAAAACTAAGACAAGTGAAATGATACATGCATGGCAAGTAGAATATTCTGGAGGTGCAGCCAGAGTATTGCTTAGAAGCAGGGATAATGTGACTTTTGTCTTACATACTTTGGTCATGTTATCAGAAAGGGTCGGGACCTGGAGAAATAAATCATATTTGACCCAGTCATACAGGGTTAGCAAAACGAGGAAGAGCCTCAGTGCAATGGAATGGCACAGTGGCTGCGGAAATGGCCATTAGCACAGCAGTTTTTAAGAGTAGCACAGAATCAGGCAGAGTTTGGTGTTGGTGTTCATAGGTTACTCTGAGTCAGAGCCAATTTAAGGGCACCTAACAGCACTGTAACATACGTTCTTACAATTTGAAAATGAGATGTCATACTTGATGAAAGTGGAAAGTTTGTGGTAGTCTTCTAGAAGTAAGCTAAAGGAATTAACAACAAATATCAGGTAGAAGGAGCTATGTTAATAACCTTGGATTCTTTTTTCTTCAGAATAATGAAGAATAATATACTTCAGCCTCACAACACTTTGGGCAATGATGTGATGAGGCCCTTGGAGAAGGGGGTTTTCTAAATACTTGATCTGTTGATTTTGGCTAATGACAACCTTTAGGATAGAAGTATTTAAATACTTACATGATCAAATGCTTAAATGATAATAACTGGTTATTTTGTAAGACTATAATGAGAACATGTAAAATAAACATTTTTTATTATCTCCTTTGTTGTTATGTACCATGTTGGAACTGACCCATTGCTGACCCTTCAGTGAGTTTTCAGAGACAGTAAATCACATGAAAGGAGTTTGACTTCTTTTTCCCACGGAGCAACTGTTGGATTCAAACTGCTTGCCTTTAGGTTGGCAGGGCAGTACCTTGCCTCTGTGCCACCAGTGCTTTTAAAACTATAAATAAAAGTTCTCAATTTTTCTTTTTAATTTTTAATGACTAATGGTCATTTTATCTGAGTTTTTAAATTGATACTTCCAGACTCATTATGTCTCCAACCATCATAGCAAAGATCCTTGAAAATCCATCTCTGTTTAGTTTATTCCAACTTATATTGTTATGTACCGCTGAGTTAATTACAACTCATAGTGACCCTATGAATGATAGATTGAAACCCTGACTTGCCCTGTCTCATCCTTAAGATCTCTGCCATACTCGAGCCCTTTGTTAAAGTTACTGTGTCAGTCTATCTTGTTGAGGTTATTTCTCTGGCCCCCGACCATTCCTAATATGAAGTCTTTTTCCGATTACTGATTTCTTCTGATAACATGCCCAAAGTATCTAAGATGAAGTTTCTGCATCTTTGCCTGTTAAGTATGCACTTTCTTCAAGACTTCTTTGGGTATTCATACAAGCCTATAAGACAGACTATAACTGTCCTATAGGGTTTTCAAGGCTGTAAGTTATCCTGTGAACACACAGCCACGTTGTTCTTCCCTGGAGAAGCTAATGGATTTGAACTTCCAAGCTTTCAGTTAGCAGCTGACACTTCATCCATTGCATCAGCAGAACTCATTCAAAGCCCCCAAAAGGATGAATTGGACTCTTTTCATGATGGAAAGCCTTGTAGAGGAGCTACTAGAATCGTTTACTCTGAGATCTGTTAACCGTGGTTTTGATTTTTTATTTTAAAGAGTACTTCTATGGTGAGCCTCACTACACCATATTGCACGGTTGCCGTATGTACGATGTGTGTATGTGAGAGAGTCTAGCTGCAGATACTGCTCATATTGGTGTCTCCAGTGAATAAAATATTCTTAGCTCCATAATTTATATGTATAAGTAGAAAAATTTGATTCCTAGAAATTCAGCTCTTGTTTTTCCCTTTATATACTTCTTTCTGGAGAAAGGATGAAAGTCACACAAGGGTTGAGGACTTTCGTTCATAGGGTCACTATGAGTCGCCTATGACTCGATGGCACTTAACAACAACATACTTCTTTACATATAATTAAATAAATATTAAGGTAAAAGACACAGTCTTCATGTTACTATTTGAGCATTTAGTAAACAGTTATAGTGTTTTTAACTTTCTATTTAAATATATGAAACATGAATATCCTGAAAAAAAAACTAAGTTGTTTCACCCATGGGAACTTTTGAATAATACTTATGCGAGAAAAATTTGGGGGTGGGGGGTGGGAAAGCACCTGTATCTGTTTCTTCACTTACGGATTTACTTACTAGATCAGGAAGCCTGATGGCCTCATAGGTAAGGAGTTGTGTTGCCAACTCAAAGGCAGTTGTTTTAAATTCACAAGTTGCTCCATGGAAGAAAGATGAGCAGTCTCTTTCTGTGCCACTTATAGCTTCTGAAAACCAGTTATGAATTGGTTCTGATTTGATGATATAAAACAACAATAGCATCTTTAATATCTAATGCAGTAGTAAATTTTTCATCTGTGTTTACTGTATTTCTTCCATTTAGTAATAGGTAGAAACTTAGAAATTAATCTAGTATAAACATGTACCTAAATTGCAAAAACTCCTATGATTCTACAGTAACGACACTAGAAACTCTGTCCTAAGCTTTCATTTTCACATACAGGGCCATGAAGCTACTAACATGGTTGTTAGTTCCTGTCAAGTCAGTTCTAACTCATAGCAACCCTGTGTATGCTTCATAAAATTTTCAAGGCTGTGATCTTTCTACCAGCCTGTTTTTCAAGGTGTTCCTGATTGGATTTGAACCACCTACTTTTTAAGCACTCAGCTATTTGCACCACCCAAGGAGTCCAATCTGTAGAAGATGAATGATATTTTATAGGGATTATTTTAGTAGGTCAGAAGTTTATTCTTTTCATAGGGTCCTCAATGAGTTTATCTTACATTAAATGTAGTAAGTATTTATGGTAAAATTTCATACTTGGCCTGCCTGTGTATCTTTTAAAAATAGCATGCATTCAGGGAGGAGGTGGTGATTGTGTACCAACAAAGAAGTTTATCTTTTGCTTTACAAAGAGAGGAGCGAACTGGGGGAAGGGGGGTAAAGAAAAAAGTGCAACAATGAATGAATGAAAATCCAAAATCTCTGTAAATGTTCATTAAAATGAATTTTAAAAATGGTAAAAAAATAGCATGCAAACAACAAATTCTGGCAGGTTTGTAAAAATATTGGAACTCTTAATCACTGCTGGTAGGAATGCAAAATGATGTGACCACTATGGAAGGTGGTCTAGCGCTTTCTCAGAAAGTTGGAAACAGAAATACCATTTGACCCAGGAATTCTATTACTAGAAATATACTCTAAAGAAACCAGAGCTGCCGCCCAAACAGATGTATGCATACCCTTGTTTACTGCTGCATTATTCACAATAGCAAAGAGATGGAAGCAACCCAAGTGCCCAATCAATAAATGAATGGATAGAAAAACCATGGTATATTCACACAATGGAATACTACACAGCACTGAAAAACAAGGAACTAATAAAATATTACACAACATGGATGACCCTGAGGACATTATGCTGAGTAAAATATATCAAAATGACAAATACTGCATAACACCACTATTATAAAAGAGGACTAATAATGGGGGTTGGAGGAAACTATGAAAAGAGGGAATAAATAATGAACACTGGATTGGAACAGATGAAGGAAAGAAATGCTTAAAAAGAATATATGATTAGGCATTATCTGTGTGGCAACAGTCCAGAATAAGAGGTGCATAGCAAAGTGTACTGGGAGAGTATGGAGGAAATTATGCAACGATCAATGATTTTTTTTTTTTTTAAAATGAACTGGGTGGGGGTAAGGAGGAAAATATGCAACAATGGATGAATTAAAAAAATCCAACTTTTCTGTAAACTTTCTTTAAATTCACTATTAAAAAATAAAATAATCATCATTATGTTGTTTACTCATAACATTTTAAACATTTGATATTTCAAATCCTGAAATAAGCACATAAATATATGTTCATTTTAAACAATAATAGTAATGAAAGAACAATATTACATTACTACTAAACCCTGACTTTGTAAAAATGTTTTTCTATGCAGTGTACATTATTTTCCCCCTCTTTTCTTAGTTTCCCCGCAACCCCCATATCAGTCCATTATATGGTATTTGTCTTTTTGTGACTGAGATATTTCACTCAGCTTAATGTCCTTCATAGTTACCCATTTTGTATAAAATTTCATGAGATCTTTGTTTTTCAGTGCTGGATAATATTCCATTGTGTACGTTTTCAAAAATAAGTCTCTATAAACATTAAAAGAAAGTTTCTCTATTTAATTTTGAAGGCTTCAGCCATTTCTGATTAACATCATCTAGGCACCACTATTATCGTTTTGAGATTAATCATTTGCCTTTTGTCTTCATTATCTTTCTATATCTAATTCATTGCTTTAGTATTTCTTGTTTTTAAACTTCTTCTGTGAGTCAGCGAACTTTTTGGTGGCCTCATAGTCAGAAGGCACGTGGTTCAAATCCACCAGTTGCTCCACTGAGAAGGAAGAGCAATCTCCTCCCATGCAAATGCGGTTAATTATCTTTGAAAACCCTCTGTAGGGTTAGCGATGAGTTAGTTCTGACTAAATAGCACATAGCAGCAACAATAGCGTGTGGATTTAGAGAAATAGAATGATACTGTAGTTCATCTTCTGTTATATGCAGTTTTGTGTAACATTTTTTTTTAGATTCTTCCTTATTAGTATGTGTGGTTCATTTATTTTTACTGATAAATTGTTCCATATTTTATTTATTTTACTGTCAGTGAACATTTGTGTTTCCAATTTGTTGTATCCTTGAGGATGTTGTTGCTGTGAACTGTTTAATGACAGAATCCTTTGCCATCTAAACAGAAAGCTAACAGCTCACAATTTTTTTATTTTTTTGGTATAGGCATTATACTCTCTTTGAAAAAAAAGGTATTTCATGAGAAATAGAAGAAAAGTTAATTCTGTACATATTACTACCAGATAATGATAATTTCACAACAAAATCAGTATCTAAAGAACTACAGTTCCTGTGCTAAAGGGAATTGAGTGTGAGTCCCATGAATGAAGGAATCAAAGATTTCATTGTGGAAATTAGAAGCAGATGCTTCTAAATTGAAGAATTTTCCCTGAGAACAGCACTTTTTGTTGGCAATGTCATGCTTGAAATTCATCTTGTTTGAAAGGAATTTTTGTGCTGGGTTGCTAAACCTGATATGACTTTAGAATACAGATGGCTGTGGGGAAAAAATAGTTTCTGTAGTTTAAAGTTCCTGAATTTTACCATTGTTTTTATTCTCCATGTTGGTTATCTGCTTAGCCTCCCTCCCTTAGCTTCGAAGCTAGCCAGTTTTGTTTTAGTGCCCAAGTACTTCAAGGCAAGTTGATCCCATCTCTTCCTCAAGAATTGGGGACGGGTGGCTTAAATGAATCTACTTCATGCCTCTGGCCAGTGTGTAGTAAGGGGAAAGGGATTATAGTGGTCGAGGATAGAAGACTATCAGTAGTCTTGTTTGGCTCTATATTTCTGATTATCTGGCCCCTCTCAGGGAGAGCAGCTTTAAGTTAGAGACAATCCAGGGTGTCAGGAAGAAACTAAGTCCTGGATGCCATTATGAACTGCTATATCAAACCATTCTCAAGCCAACCAGTCCAACTTTTTAAAATCTGGTTATTTTAACCCACCTATTTTAGGCTTTTTTTTTTTTTTACTTTTAAAAATAAATCTTCTTGTGTCATTTCACTAGTTATATTGTGAGAGGTTGAGTCAAAAAACAAAACATTGGAAGATAGTCCACTGTATATGACACTGTGAGCAGTCCCAATGGGTCTTGTCAGAAATCTTTCAATAGAAACTAGAGAAAATACCTTTAAATGCAGGTGAACACCTGTAATCTAATTCCTCATGCATCTAGTCTTTTACCCTGCAGTAGCAACAGTATACATCCTCCCATCTTTCTCTCCATGCCCTGTGTTCTGTATTGCTCAAGACTCGCTATATAATTTTTTTCCATTTCCATACAGCATATAAGCATTTTCCCCCTCTGAAATATTTCTTGAATGTTGCAATCTTATGGATACTCAACCTGTTCTCAAATACCACAACTTTTTTTTTAAAAAATGCGTATCATAAACTTCAGTTTGTTTTGCTCCATAATCAGTACTCTTAGCAGCCAGGAAATCAAGACTAATTGTACTGGAAAATCTGCTGTCAGGGACCTCTCCAGAGTACTGAAGAGCAACGATGTCAGTCTGAAGACTAAGATGTGCCTGATTCAGGCCATGGTCTTTGTAATTCTTGATATGAATCAGAAAACTGGATAATGAATAGAGGTGATAGAGAATTGATGCCTTTGAGCAGTGGTGGTGGAGAATAGTATTGAATATACAATGGACAGCTAGGAGAGCAAACAGGCTCATCTTAGGGTAAAACTGAGCTGCTCCTTGGAGGCAAGGATTCTGAAGCTTCATCTGACATACTTTGGGCATGTTGCAAGGAGAGACAGGTCTTTGGAGAGGGACATCATGCTTGGAAGGGGGGGGGGACAGTGCACAAGAGGGAAACTCTGGATGAGATGGATTGACTCAGTGACTGGAGTAATAGGGATGTGTGTGTCAGAGACCATAAGGTTGGCTCAGGATAGAGCAGGGTTTAGAGCTGTTGTACATAGGGTCGCAATGATTCACAAGTGACCTGACAGCACGTAACAACTCACTAAGGGCTAGAACTTGGGAATGATGTGAGAGACAAAATACTAAGAGTGCTCCTCGGTTCAGATACCAATTGACTTTTTTATTGACTAGCAAAATGTTTATGATCTTTTTCATTTTTATATTGCCTCTTAGAAATAAGGATTTTCCTCATTCCTCAGTTTTATTTTAAATGCATTTAGTTGAGACAAGGTAATTCTTCACAGTAGTATTTTAATTTTAATGGTATTTCTTATCTACTTTAAGTTATTGATCCATTTTTGTGGTTGGGTTATATTTAGGTCCCCCTCCCTTGTTTTACTATGATAAAGATGCAGTGAGTTCATCAGATATATGGTGTACTTCTAGTTGTTTAATTTGCATAAATTCCCTGTTATTGTTGGAGGCTGTCAGGTCAGCTTCAATTCTTTGTAACCCTATGTAGAACAGTGTAAAGCACTATGTGGTCTTGCATCATCCTCACAATTGTTGCCATATTTGAAGCTATTGTAGCCACTGTTTTAATCCATCTCACCCAGGGTTTCCTCTTTTGCACTGACTCTCTGCATTACTAGGCACGACGACCTTCTCTAGGGGCTGGTCCCACTTGATAACATATCCAAAATATGTGAGACAAAATTTCACCATTCTCACTTATAAGGAGCATTCTATCTATATTCCTTCCAAGACACAATTGGTAATTTTTCTGGCAGTTTGTTCTGTTGGAATGACTAGCTCTTGGTCCATGTGCAGGTTCTATTCCTCCTGAACACTGAAGAGTTCTGGAATTCCCATACATGATAATATTATAAACATTTTATATTGCATGCAGCCAAATGCCTTTGTTTAGTCAACAAAATATAAGTAAAACCTTTCTAGCCTTCTCTGCTTTCAGCCAAGATCCATCTGACATAGGAGTGTTGTCTCTTATTCCACATCCATTTAGATTTTCGTAGTGGTAATGTTTTGTTCTAGTTATACTCTATAGTAGATTGCATTTTTTTAGTTAGCATAATAATGGTTTCCCCTTACACAATTAACAGGATTAGACCCCAAAATTGAAGGTGCTTTGTTGTGCAGTACATGTTGGGCTGCTAACCAAAAGATAGGTGATTTGAGCATTCCCGCTGCTTTGAGAGAGAAAGAGAATTATTCACTTCTCAGAGATTTACAGGCTTAGAAAACCCATGTAATGTCACCCTGAGTTGGAAATCAACTTGATGGCAGTTTTGGGTTAGAGTAAGTATAATTATAGTATATAACAATAGTAGTAAATATAATTGTTGATCCACTATCCCATAAACTGGCCAATTTTCAAATTATGTATTTGCTATGTTATCCACTTAACTCAGTTTGCAGAGCAAGCATTCTCTCACCCCCTGCCCCAGCTACTTCACTTTATTACAACTGGATAATGCAATGAATACACATAGGGCATGTTTCTATAAAAACACCTATGGTCTTTTTTTAAACTTTGTATATAACATTTCTTTTTAAATTTTATTAATTTTTTAAAAATATTTTTTATTTTATTTCATTATTTGTGTGTGTGTGTGTGTACCGTCAAATCAGTTCCTCCTTCTCCAGCAGAGCATCTGGTGGATTCGAACTGTGCACCTCTGAGATTGCAGTGCAGCTTCTTGCCACTAGGCCACTAGAGCTCGCCAAATTTTATTAATTTTTTAATTATTATTAAATTTTATGTGTTTTAATGAACATTTACAGAGATTTTGGATTTCCATTCATTTATTATTGCACTTTTCTCCTTGCCCCCCCCCCCCCAGTTCACTCTTCTCTTTGAAAAGTAAAAGAAAAATTCCTTCATTGGTATACAATCCCCCCGCCCTGAGTACACTCCACTATGCAACCTTCATTCTGGCCTCTTGTGATAACCATAATACCCTATCATATATTGCTTTTAAACTGTTCTCTCCCTCATCTGTTTCAATGCAGTACACATAATTTATCCAGTTTTTCTCATTCTTACCCCAACCCTGATGTCAGTCCCATTCTACAACAGCGGCACCATGCAGTATTTGTCTTATTGTGACTGAGACATTTCACTCAGCATAATGTCCCCCAGGGTCACCTATTGTATTTAATAAGATAGGACTGTTAACCACCAGTGTCTTCACCACAACTTAAATGTTTTCCTTTGTTACCATTGGCAATCGCTCATAGGATACTTCTGGAATTTTTAGTGTCGACCAATACTTTTTAGGGCAATGCTTCTGTGTATTCCTTCAGTTTTCTTATTATGCTTCCTGGATCATTCAAGATTTTGCCCATGGCAGCTCTCAGTATTGTAAATTGAATTTGGTGGGTTGTTGTTTTGTTTTGTTTTCAGTTCTTTCAGCCTAAGAAATGCTGAGCAAGTTCTTCCCCCCCTTTTTTTCCTGACTCTAACCCTTTACACATCTCATTATAACACTTTGCTTTGTCTTGCTGAGCTGCCCTCTGAAACCTTCTACTCAGTGATTACTTTGGTGTCTCTTCCCTTTGTCTTGGCTTCATGACTCTCTACTGCAATTTTCATAGTTTCTTCTGGTATCCATTTTTGTTCTCTTCTGTTTCCATAGACTAAAGTGTGCCTGATTCAGGCCATGATCTTTTCAATCACTTTGTTTGTGTCTGAGAGCTGGACAAAATATAAGGATAACAGAAGAAGTCATGCTTTTTCATTATGGTGTTGGAGAAGAGCATTGAATATCCCATGGACTGGAAAAAAACCCTGCAGACATATATGTCTTGGGGACAGTGCAGGCTTCAGCTTACACATTTTGAGCATGTCTCTAGCAGAGGCTATTCCTTGAAAAGAGATAGCCTGCCCGGAGAGGTGGAAGAGGATTGGCAAAAGAGAGGAAGACTTCCAGCTGAGTGGATTGATACAGTAACTGCAGCATTGGGCTGTAGTATATCAAAGATTATGAGGGTGGCACAGGATAGGACAGGATTAAGGCCTGTTGTTCATTGGGTCAGTACTCAGCTCAGTGGTACCTAACAGCAACATTAATCATCAGTTAGTATTCAAGATGAGCTAATCTTTTGTTGTTGAAAATGATGATTTCTCAATATATTTTGCTTGTCTTAAGTGAATTTATGCATCAATTCTGGAAATCACTTGCTATAGTACATTTAGAGAAATCCTATTGTTTTAACAGCAACTCCTTAAATTTTGCATTTACACAAATATTTTCCCCACATTCTAGGACTTTACTACTTCTAATGAGTATTTACCATTCCTTTTTTAAAATGTGGAAAAACTATAAAAAATTTTTTTTCAAATAACTATTAGTTTAGGTACAGCCAGTGATAGTAGACAGTGAATGAGTGAAGAATGTATCAAGGAGTCAGTTTATAATTTGCATGGCTGTATTAGAAATAACTTACTCAGTTGCACATGACAAAATTAGCTCAACAGAAAAGACGGTTTGTTGGCTCACTTGTATGGGAATTCCTAGGGTTGTTTTCTGGCCTCAGACATAAATAGATGCAGCATTTCAAATGATGCAATCAAGATTCTTTCTGTGCTTTCTTTCCTACGAGAGCTTACTCTCGGGCAAATTCTAATCATGCATCAGAAGTAATTGCTAGGAACTCAAGTCTCATATGTTTCTTATAAACAGCATTCATATAGAAATTTTATAGAGGAATTCTGACTTTGCTTGGTTTATGTGCTCACTCTTTAGAGTAGATGCTGTAGTTGAAGAATCTGATACTGTGTTTTGCAGGCCCTGGACCACAACTTGATCCTCATGGAAGCGTGGTGGAAAACATTGTATTCAATAGACTTGATGGCAAAATGAGGAAAGCAGCCATCTCCAGCAGAAAGACTATGCCAAACAGATTAAAACAAATATCCTCTCCCTTCATCCTTTGGCCAAGAAGTGCACATCTGCATCTTTGTGATCATAAACATATTTTTTACATATGTAAACTTTCATAGATGTTTGTCACCTAATGTATTGAAACTACTTCTTTAAAACTGTCAATGAACTTCTTTTCCACAACACAAAGTATTTCCATAGAGTTGGTTCCAACTCATACAAACCTTTGTAAAGCAAAATGAAACATTGCCAGGTCTTGTATCATCTTCAGGATAATTGCTATGGGGAATTCATGTTTGGAGCCATTGTATCATTATGACTACATGAAGGTCTTCATTTTTGTTGTTGTTAACTGTGTACTTTACCAAGCATGATGACCTTCTTCAGAGTAGTACCTTCCAATAACATGTCCAAAGTGTGTGTGTGTGTGTCCTCACTTCTCAAGGCACACTCCAGCTGTACCTCATCCAAGATCAATAAGTTCCCTCCTCTGTCACTGTGTGGTATGTTCAGTATTCTTTGCCAACATCATCTTTCAAAGGCATCATTTCTTCAGCTTTCACATGGATATAAGGCCATTGAAAAGACCATGGTTTGAGTCAGGCACACCTTGGTCTGTGATATGTTTGCATTCTAACCCTGAAAGATATCTTTTGCAGCACATTTGCCCAATGCAAAATGGTTTATCAAATGTTGTTTCCATGGCCATTGAAGGTGGATACAAGTGAAATTGTTGACAGCTTAAGTCTTTTTTTCCATTTAGTGTGATGGCAGTTATTGGTCCAGGTGTGAGGATTTATGTTTTATGTTGATGTGTAATCCATGCTGAAGGCTGTAGTCTTTGATCTTCATCAGTAAGTGTTTCAAGTCCTGGTTGCTTTCAGCAATCAAGGTTATGCCATCTGCATAATACAGACAGTTAAAGAAATTTTCTCCAACTTTGATGCTGTTTTTCTTCATCTATTCAGCTTTTTGAAGCATTCGCTCAGCATAGAAATTGAATAAGTGTGGTAAAAAGATACAGCCATGACACCTGACTCAGCTTTCATCCTTTTAAAACCAAACAATGCTACCTTGTTGTTGTATGACTGCTTCTTGGTATATTCACAGGTTCTTCATGAGCACAGTTGAGCGTTCTGGAATTTCCATTTTTTAAATGTTATTCATAACTTGTTATGATCCACACAGTCATTTTGCATAGTTGAAAAAACACAGGTGGACACCTTTCGGCAGATGTTGGCTTTCAGCCAGCATCCTTTTGATATCAACAGTGATAATCAAAATTCCATGCTTTCTGGGTCTTACTTGAATTTCTGGCTGTTTTCTATGTTCTGCTGAAATAGTTTTTAGGTTACTTTCAACAAAATTTCACACACATGTAATATTGGTCAGTAATTTCTAGACTTGGCTGAATCACCTTCTTTTGAAAGGGATTTCTTTTAGTATTTTGACCAGGCAACTATCTTCCAAATATTTTGGCATATAAATATTGTAGAATCCAGAGTAGAATAACAGCTGATTAGAAAGATTAAGTTCATTTTATAAATTGGTATGTTATTCATATTGTCTTTGAATACCTAAGACATCAGTAGGGAAGATGATCTTACCTTTCCCCAGTTCCTCTTGTATCCATCAGAGTCATTGTTGCAAGGTGGGACAGACTAATTTTTAAAAAGCCTGATGTTATTCCTAAAGGCTTTGGTTTAAGACAATTCATAGATGTCAACTCTTTTGGTAAACATTAACTACAGAACAGGCAGTTAAGTGAAAAAAAATAATTCTTCAGTTTAAAAGTTATTTTTACAAGTATATGAAGTTTATTTTGTTAAAAATTCCAAATAAATTTCATGTAGACAAATTAAAAATCACTTAGTTTTCAGGTCATTGTGTGTGTGTGTGTGTGTGTGTGTGCATCATTTTTTTGATTTACATATAATTCATATACACCATGTTTTAGAAATGTACTTTGTGTTTTATACAATTGTTCATATGCATTATATTTTATATGATTAATGACCATTGCTCTATGTCTATTGTCCTCCATCTTTTCATGTCACTATTGAACATTTCCCAATCTTTCATCCCCAGTGCACTGATTTACCTTTGCTATCCCAGTGATTTTCTCCTTTTTATGGCCCTCCTTCTCCTCTTCCACTTTCCCTCTTGAACATTTGTACATATCTTGCTCAATTATCATCCTAAAGTCATAATTGTGGCCTTATGCAACGTTTGTCCTTATGTGACTGAGATATTTCACTCAGCATAATGCTCTTTAGTCTCTCACAAATTATGTAATATTATATGAAGTCATTTTCCATGAGTGCTCCATAGTGTGAATGAATGTACCACAATTTCTCAATCCATTTGTTTATTAGCTATCAGTTATAGTTGGCTCAGTGGTATCTAACAATACCCGTTGTTAGTAGGAGTGCAAGATGGTACAGCAGTTATTATGGCAAAGAATTTGGGAGTTTCTAAAAAAGTTGAAGATAAATACCCCCAAATCATAAATATATACCTTAAAGATTGAAAACTAGGAGTACTTACTGAAATCTGTGCACCAGTATTCAGTGCAGCAATATTTACAAAAACAAAGACTAAAACCAAAATTAATAAGTGAATGGATGAGCAAAAAAATTTTGTATTTACATACAGTGAAATGTTGTAGATGCTGTGAAGCTGACTTCACAGAAACCCTGTGACCCACAAAGCTAAACATGGCTTGATCCTATACCATCCTCACAAGTGCTGCTGTGCTCAAGCTCATGTTGCAGTTACTGTGTCAGCCATCTAGTTGAGGGGCCTTCTGCTTTCCATTGATCCTCAACTTTACTAGACATATGTCTTCCTCAAGGGACCATCTGCTTCTGATTACATGCCCACAGGAGGTGAGAGACCAAAACCTTGCTATCCTTGATTCCAAGGAGCATTCGGTATGTCCCCCTTAGATTTGTTTGTTCTTCTGTTAGTCCATGGTGTATTCAGTATTCTTCATCAGCATCACAGTTTGAAGATACTAATTCTTCTATGGTGTTTGTTTTTCATGTCCATCTTTTACATGTGTATTAATATATTGAAAATAGTTATTTCAGTGCATGTATTTTGAATAAGTGAATTAAAAAATGAACGAAACTGAAAACTTCATTTCCTCAAGGGATTCTGATGTCACTTTATGATTAGTTCAAACTTATCTTAGCTACAGAATTCATGTATTTAAGTCCCTTACCTGTTATGTCTTCCCATGGGATCAGCATGAGAGTTGCTCCTCAAGTACTTTGGGAGCAGGAAGAATCATCTTGAACTTTTTGTCCGTAAACTTAACTAGACGGTGAACCTGTTGGTGTGGGATCATATATGTCTTCTAGTGTTTTTACATTATGCTTTTAGCAAGTAAATTTTTTAGTGATGTGTGTGGTTGTATTTATGTGTTGTTGATTCCGAACCAACCCATAGCTTACCCTCCAGTGGGTTATCCGAAGCAGTAAATCTCACAGGAGGAGATTGCCTTCCTTTTCCTGTGGACCAGTGATGGATGCAAACCATGTGCCTTTGGGATTGCAGTACAGCTTCTTACCACAAGTCCACCAGAATACCCTCAATACTGTCTGTAGCTTGTTCTTAAAGAATGTGTGCAATGGCTAAATTAGAAAGGAAGGCCCTCTGAAATCAAGTTTCCCCATAATGATTTCTCTTCTTTTTAATAATGGTATCATATTGACTGTTTTAATATGCCTGCTTAAATATGTAGGCATATGAAAGGATGCTCTGGTGGTCTGGTGGTAAAAAGCTATCCAAAGACTTGACTCCTTCAGCTGCCCCACAGGCAGTCTAGTCCTGTGTGATTTGCTGCCCCTGAAAACCCACTGGAGGATCAGCTATGAGTTGGTTCCCATTCGATGGCACACAACAACAACAACAACAACAACAAACCCTTCAATTTTGCCTGCCGTATGGTACTATTATTAACACATTGCCGCAAATGACAGTACTACATCGAAAAAAATGTGTTTCTAAGCACGGTCATCAATTAAAAGTGTGCAGCAACGTATTAAAACTAAAACCCCACCCCAAACCAACCCTTTTTAAAATTTTTCTATTTTTAGAATGATAGTCCAGAATTAAAAGTTCACACTCAAAATAATACTGTATATTATGAATAGCAAATTTCTTCATAGATATTTTCTTTCTTTAGACAGAAAAGAGTCTTCTTGGACCGGGAAATATGTCCTCCTGGATCTGAGTTGGAATTTACCTTAATACTTAGATTAAGTAGCCAATGACTGAGGCTAATATTTATGGTTTATTATTAGATTAATGCAGCCCATTTTTTCAGTTTCTAATTTAAGATTGAATTCCATGCTAGAGTGTATTAGAGATAGAGTTTATTTTGTTGTTCCACTGGAAACTTTTAATCAGCTTAATGTTGTCCTGGATGAGGTAAAAGCTTAATCTTTTCTTCTTTAGCACTTTCATACATTGGCATACTCAAAGTGAAAGAAAAGGAGCAGCCATGTAGCACTTCTGATTCTTGGACCCTTTTCATTAAATCCCCTTTGGTAATTCTCTAGCAGTCTTTTTGGGGCTATTGAAGTATATTAGCCACAAAATAAATACAAATTAGACTCACATTATTTCAGTGAAGCTGTGGAATCATCCATAACCTTACATGATATGTCTTCTATTTTATTTTTTTGTCTTCTATTTTATTTTATAATTTTCTAGAAAGTAGGTCAATACAGAAGTCCATTTAGCTTCCTTTAAAAGGTAGATAGAGTAGCATTAATATGAAGTATTTAATTCAAAAGTAAGATACATTTAATCTTAACTTGTAATTTCATCTTTGAAAGATTCTGTATAACAAAAAAGAGGCATAGGCCTTGGAACATTAGAATATGTAGAGGAAAAATTTGCCCAGACATAAAGTCTCTGACCTACTACCCAACCATTGGTCATCATCCTCTGGTGGCCTGTGTGTTGCTATGATGCTGGAAGCTATGCAGCACTTCCAGACTAAGAAAGACTAGGAAAAATGGTCTGGTAATTCACTTCCAAAAATAAACCAAAAAAACCCCCCCCTATATATCACAACAGTTTCTTGGCCACTATAGTACTTTATAAGATAAGCCTCTTAAATTGGGGAAAAAAACCCTGCAAATACACTGCCCACCATGGTGACTTGAGCAGATCACTAATTGTGAAAATGGCGCAGGCCCAGGCCACATTTTGTTCTGTTATACTTAAAGCTTCCGGTTGGTACCAGTGTCACTACAGCTAGTAAAAGTGTGATGTCTGACAGATGCTGTGTATACGAATATTGTTCTATAGGACTTTAATAGGTTTTTGTTGTTGTTGTTATGTGCTGTCGAGTTGCCTGCAACTCATAGTGACCCTATGTACAACGGCCCTAAACTCTGTTCTGTCCTGTGCCAATCTCATTGTCTCCAACACGCTCATCCCGATTACCCCAGTCACTGAATCAGTCCATCTCCTAGACGGCCTTCCCCTCCTGCACCTGCCTTCTGCCCTCCCAAGCTTGATGTCCTTCTCCAAGGACCAGTCTCTGCTTACAACATGACCAAAGTATGTCAGACGAAGCTTCAGAATCCTTGCCTCCAAGGAGCATCCCGGTTTAACCCTCTCTAGGGTGAATCTGTTTATTGTGTGCTGAAGTAAAGTTAGGAAATACAGAGTTAAAATTATGTTTCCTGTAGGACTACTCAGAACTTTTCATAATTCCTGCCCCTGCCCCCCATTTCTAAGAGAAGATGAATATAGAGTGCAGTGCTTTCCAAACTTATTCTGGAGCACCTGCTAACACTCTCAGGAGACTATTCTGATTTTAGTCTGTGTTCAGAATTTATACTTTTAAAAGTAGATAACATTTTTTTAAAAAAATCAGTTTTGTAATGGTGCAACATAATACACATATAGACTTCCAATTCTGTACCTTCACAATATTTTTCCAATGTGTAGTATCAATGTTTTAATTCCTAATAATGGAGAAACTTGAAGCACTGGCCTCCTGTAGCCAATGGGAATGACACAGTGGCTACGACCAGAAACAAGTGCTGCTATCTTTTAAGAAAAGCAGACTACTCCTCGGTGGGCTTTTTTGATCACTTTTCTGACAGAAAAATATATAGAAGAAAGTCATTTGTTTCTTCCTAGTTTGGAGAATTTTCCTTGTGGATGGCATTTTAAAAATGAAATACTAGGCTATGTATACCTACCATGCCATCTGAAAATATGTTTTCTCGCCCGCTCTTTCAAATAGCAGATATTTAACATTAAAAGGAAAACAAGCCAAGATTCCTACTTTCATGTATATTTAATATGTGTGAGCACTGCTAATAAACTTTCTATTAAAACTATGCATTGTAAATCATTCTATATTCTTGGAAATATCTTTTGGTGTCTAAAAATATAACTGACAATGCAAGAATAGAGGAACACTATGAAAGATTGCTAATTACTTAAGATGCAACTAGTTTTAACATATCTTGCTTTAATATTATATTAACAATAACATGAAATACTAGACCCACTCATTAAAAGTAGGAAATATCTTCCACAATTTTCTCTTAAGTCCTTGCCAGTAAAATAAAGCATGAAACAAAAGTAAAAAGAAATAATTATTAAATGGAGATAGAGTTTTAATTATTTGCTAACAATACTATATAAATTGTACACCTCAAAGAAAATAAAAATAATATTTTTAATAACTTTATTATGAGAGGCATCCAAACAGCATAGTTCTTGCATATCCATAGTTTGATGTGTATATGTTATTGTTTTTTTTTTTACTTGGGAACTCTGGAAGCTTCATGGGTAGGAGTAGGGCCTGCCAACCCAAAGTTTTGCAGTTCATGTTAACCAGCTACTCCCAGGGAGGAAGATTGACAGTTTCTTCCCAAGGATTTTATAGCCTCAGAAAACTGACTGATCAGCATGTAACAACAACATTTATTAACTGATTGGCTAGATAGTAAATAAGAAGGTTACAATTGAATTATCAGGATAGAGAGTCAGGAAAGAATGATGCCATAAAAATTTAGAAAGAATGAAATTGTAAAGAAACCTTGACAATTGTGTTAAGTACTGCAGTGAATCCTATGGATATTATTGATGGTTTATAGGCCATTGGGTTCCTTCGGTAGAGCCATGTTAGTCAAATAAAGAAAGGAGAAACCAAATTGTGAAGGTTGAAGGATGTAATCAAAGAGCCAAGGCATTTATTTGAGTTTGATAGTAATTAGAGTTGAAAATGCAAGGGAAGAATACTTTGTTATTTATTTCCAGAATTTTCTTTATCCTCCCACTTGAGACTGAAAACTGTTTGAAGATAGGATCTTTATTTCTGAACCCTGTCATGCATATATTTATTTAGCTTTAAATATAAAATCTGTGAATGGAAAGTTTTCAGATTACTGAAAGAGTAAAAATACAAATTAATTGGGTTAAGTTCTTACTAAAATAGATAAATCTAGCTTTTGATACACTATAATAGGTTAGCTATTGTTAAGAGGAGCAGTTGTGGTATTACTCTTCTTGGTGCCTGTTCTTGCACCATTCTCATCACTTTTATTCATGAATCTCATTTTGGGCTTTGTTACAGCTATGAAAACGACCAAGTCAAGCATGTTTCTCCCGTTCTGTGGAATGTGATGAGGAACATTTGGCTTCAGAGTACTCGGAACCTGAATTGCCGAGGCCTTGGAGCCCAGCCCTGACCACCAGTAAGCCCACAACACAATGAACAAATTGAACTTTCATAACAACAGAGTCATGCAAGACCGCCGGAGTGTGTGCATCTTTCTTCCCAATGATGAATCTATTAACATCATCATAAACGTGAGTAGATCCAACTTTGTTCTATTTATAAGTTGCCATCAGATAGATTCTGCCTTTTGGTAACCCTATGTTTGCGGACGAGAACTGCTCTGTATGGTTGATTCCTATCCTCTTTCAAAAACAGATTGTCAGGCCTTTCTTCTGAGGCACTCTAGGTGGGTGGGTTTGAACCCATCTTTTTGTGTCAGACACTTAAAACCATATTCCAGTTAAGACTTTGTATTAAGAGTGAAATCGATGCAGAATGAGACCTAGAATTAATAATCTGCTCATATTTTAAAGAATTCTATTAGATAAAACAGAAAACAGCAATTTTAGAAGTTAAGAAGTTTAGGGAGCAGTGAGTTTATGCCAATAAGGAAAGAACAATTTGGAAAAGGAAGGTGAGAATGAACAGACAACTTGAAAAATGTATTCAGTGTCACTAGATTGTACATATAGAAACTTTTTAATTAGTGTGTGCTTTGCTGTATATTTGCAAAAGAAAATGGAAGAAGTTATGTATTTTTTGAAAAAAAAAAAATCCAGAACTCTATGCTAGCTCCTACTCAGTAGCCTTCACACAAGAGGTAATAATCATTCTCACCTTTATCATCACAGAGGCCACCACAGTGGCTACCACATCAACAGACTAGAGTATTCCAGCAACTGCAAAGACGGTACAGGACCGGCAACAAAAACAAAAAAAGTATTTAGCACACATAGGTAAAACTTGGAATCATGGTATAGAGCAACTGCCTTCAACATTCCCTTCCCTGGCATAAAATGAGAAGACTCTGGCTCCTCTCTTATACAACAACAAACACATTGCTGTTTATTTAACTTTCTTGTTGAAATACAGTTTTCTTTGAAGTATGGCATGAATTTAGACCTACTTTTGAGTTCCTTTCCACATGTATGAAATGATAGTAATTGCCTCTTTGTGTATGTGTGTATGTGTGTAGGTGTGTGTGTCTTGATTATAATGTAATAGTTGCTTAAGTCTAGCCAGTTTCAATAATATGATGCACAGACTATGTTTTTGAACATTAAGCTGTTGCTTATGGGTCATGAACCAGTGTCAACTCTCTTACTTAACTTTAACATTGAAGAATATCCTACTACATATTTTAACTCTTGAAAAAAGAAGTATGCTGAACTGTGAGTTTTTACAAATGTGTACACTTAGCAGCCTCCATCTAGCTCTACATAGAGGATGTTTTCAGCATCCAAAAAAGATTTATATTTCTCCTAGTTAGTGGCCTTCATGTAAAAAAAATTATTATCATACTGACCTCCATCACCATAGAATAGGGAAATACTAAAAATGTTGCAGAATGCATCAAAAGAAGATGGAAGAATGCACACAGGTAGAGAACCCAAAAAAATTGGTCAACCCTGAACCATTGTTAGAAGTAGCATATGATTGAGAACCAGTGATAATTAAGGAAAACGTTCAAGCTACATTGAAGATATTGACAAAAAATAAGACCCTAGGGACTATGGAATTTCATTTGAGATATTTTGGCAAAACAGATACATGCTTACTAGACTACATCAAGAAATTGGGAAAACAGCTACTTGAGCGACTGACTGAAAGAGATCCCTATTTGTACCTATTTTTTAAAAAAGGTGATCCAATGGAGTGGGGAAAGAAACAATATCATTAATATCATATGCAAGTAAAATTTTCCTGAATATTATTTTTAAATTAATGGAATACTACATCAGCAGAGAACTGCCAGAAAATTCTAGATGGATTCAGAGGAGGCCAGTACAAGGGATGTCATTGCTGATGTCAGAAGGATCGTGGTTGAAAGAAAAATAGCAGAAAGGTGATTACTCGTATTTTATTGACTATGCAAAGATATCTGATGATAACAAACAATGAATACAGTTGAAAGACTAAGACTACCACTACACTTAATTGTGCTTGTGAGAAACCTATATATAGATCAAGAAGCAATTGTCTGAACAGAACAAGTGAATACTCCACGATTTAAAATCAGGAAAGGTGTGTCAATTGTATTCTTTCTCCATAACTATTCAATCTATATACTGAGCAAATAATTTGAGAAGCTGGACTATATGAAGAAGATTGTGGCATCAGGATTAGAGGAAGACTGATCAACAATATGCATTAAACAGAAGACACAGCCTTGTCTGCAGAAAGTGAAGAGGACTGAAGCATTTACTGAAAAATAAGCTTTGATAGATAGACAGACAGATGGACAGTTCAGTGGATGGGTGAATGGATGAATATGGATAAGAAGGAGGGAGGGAGGAGATTACATCTTGACATCAAGAAAGTAAAAATCATCACTACTAGACCAATAGTCAACATAATAACAGATGGAGGAAAAAATTGAAATTGTCATGAAATTGTCATCAAAAATAAAAATTGTCAATGATTTAATTTTACTTGGACCCATAATGACACCAATAGTAACAGCAGTCATGAAATCAGAAGAGATGTTGTTTTGTGGAAATTTGTTGTCAGGAACCTCTTAAAAATACTAAAGGGCAAGATTATAGACTAAGGTGTGCCTGATCTATTTTATTGGCTTCCTATTCATATTAAAGTTAAACCGTGTATAAGGAAGGCCAAAGGAGAGTTGATGCCTTTGAACTGGGATTTTGGCAAGTATTGAATATTCCAGCACCACAGCACTAATGCTGGAGAAGAGTATTGAGTGTACAATGGACTGCCAAGAAAACAAACAGATCCATCCTAGAGAGGGTTAAACAGGGCTGCTCCTTGGAGGCAAGGATTCTGAGGCTTCGTCTGACGTACTTTGGACACACTGTAAGGAGAGACCAGTCCTTGGAGAGTAACATCATGGGAGGGTGGAGGGACAGCACAGGAGAGGAAGACCCTCTATGAGGTGGATTGATTCAGTGACTGGGGTAATCGGGGTGGGTGTGTTAGAGAGAGTGTGATTGGCACAGGACAGAGCAGGTTTTAGGGCTATTGTACACAGGGTCACTACACGTCGCAAGCAACTTGACAGGACATAATGACAACATTGAGTATTCCATAAACTGCCAGAAGAACAAATTAATCTGTCTTGGATGATGTGTAATCAGGGTTCTCCTTAGGATGATGAAACTTCATCTCACGTATTTTGGGCTTGTTGTCGGGAAGGGACCAGTCCTTGGAAAAAAGGCAACATGTTGGAAAACATAGATTTGCAAAAGAGTGGAAGACCTTCAATGAGATGAATTGATACAGTCACTATAACAATGGACCAGAGCCTGGTTGAAGATGAAGAAGGTGGTACTTCATAGGGCAGGATTCTCATTTGTTGTTCATTGGGTCACTGTGAGGAGTAGACATCTTGGTGGCACCTAACTAACTTAGGTATTTAAATTAGTTGCTCTGTTAAGAATATTAAATGCTATACTGAGTACCTGCAGCATTTACATATCTTCATGAAAAATCCAGGTAACAAAAGCCAGTGCTTAATAACATAATTGTTTTGTTCCATGATCCCTAGAGTTTCTTTATTTACTAATAGAACCTCATGTTTACTCCTAGGGATTATCTGAGTATTAAACCTGCCTGTTGGATGAATGTTTTCACTTGAGCAGACTTTCTAATGATAGACTGTATTCTTGCCCAGAATACCTGAAAACATTTTACAGAACATATTTATGTGGTAGAATGGTATAACTTTTTGGAAATTGGTGTTCATTCAGTCATTCACATATGTAGGCTTATATATTTATTATGTGAATTTATTATTATTATTATTATTATTATTATTATTACATCATTCTTAAAAAAAACAAATTAGAAGGATGGGAAATCATCTGTGCAGTTTACTGCCTCTGAAAACCTGATGGAGGGTCAGCTATTAAGCGGCCCACACCACTACCACCACAACCTTTTTACATAAGGCATTCATTTAGTGCTTTGATTAGACTGATTTCTCCAAGAATGTTGTCTGCATGCACACTTACAACAGCAATATCAAACAGATGAAAATAGTTGCTGTAGCATCAGTTTCTACTTAGTGGGCCCATCAGTCTCTGAGTAGATCTGTACTACATTGGGTTTTTAATGGCTGATTTTTCAACAGTAGTTTCCTAGGCTTTTCTTTAGAGACATCTGAGGGTAGATTGAACTGTCAGCCAAAAGTTAACTGAATGTTTTACATTTAAAGGAGCTTTGTTGTTGTTATTTTGTCTCTGAGTCAGAACTAACTCATAACTGACCCTCCACTGGCTTTTCAGAGGCAATAAATTGCAGAGGAGATTGTCCACCTTTATCGCACAGAGCAGCTGGTGGATTTGAACTGTGTGCCTTGGGGTTAGCAGCACAAATCCTTACCTACTAGGTCACCAAGGACTAGGTAAAGCAAATTATAATCTTATACTGGCATTTTTTTTCTATTAGGTAATAAAAAAATGTCTGCTCGGGAGAATTCTATTTTTCTGAACTTAAAGGATAACAGCAGTTGTTTTAAATGGGCTGTGGCTGATGTGTCAACTCATAGGGCCACTCACTTAATGTTGTGTAGTCAGAACTGACTTATTAGCTGACCCTCAGCAGGTTTTCAGAGCCTAGAAATCACACAGGAGATTTTCTTCTTCCTCAGAGCAACTGAAGTATTTTAACCTCTTGACTTTGAGTTGACAGTGCAACTCCTTACCCTCTAGGGGCAAAAGCTTCCTATGGGGTCACTGGGACCTATTTAATGCATTCTTCCAGGTAGAGTTAATTTAGTGGTATGAAATGCACCCCAGAACTTTGGTAATTCTGAATTTTCTATTAGTTGCAATAATAGATACTAACTTTTTTTATTATCAGATAAATATGGAAACTTGGAAAATTTGGGTAATGGCATCTTTTGAGGTGGTATAAATTGAGGCTGAGATCTTATATTTCCTTACTTGGGCTAGTAGGGTCATTGTGAGTCAGAGGCTAAAGCCCATGACAACTAACTACAAAGCTAGTATGGGGGTTTTCTTTGTCTGGAGAATAAACATTCTTGCTTAATATCAAAGCACTAACATTTAGACTCAAATTTTCTTATTTAAAATTTCAATAAACAGCATAGTTCTATAGCTTGTTTTAACTTCTTAATACCACATACTGTATAACACTTTTTAAAAGTTCTTATTTCTCCCTGAAGATTAAAGAACTAAAAAATTTCACGGTCAGCTAAAATGTAACCTAACTTAAAGACTCATAATAGTCAAATATTGAAAACTCAAGCTTGTTTTCACAGTAGGTATGACTACAAAGTTACAGCCTTTTTTAATTATAGTTTTTTAAACAAGAGCACAGTGCTTGACTATTGTTAAATAACTTTATCAATAGGCTCAAAAGCTCAATTTAATTGCATGGAATTTGTAGAGGAAATAATGTACAACATTGTTAAATTTGAAATTTTTCTCATAAGTTTTTATTACATTTCATGCTTGCTACTTTGTGTCCTACACATTCTAAATGCAAACTAAGGATAAATTGTGCAATGAGGACTTGCACTGCCAACACATAGGTGCACAGTTCGAATCCACCAGCTGGGTTTTGGGGAGAAGATAAGACAGTCTCCTCCCATTTACTGTGCAAACTACTGCCTCTGAAAATCCACTGCAGGGTCAGCTATTAGTTCTGACTCGATGGTACAGAACAACAACTAGATGTTAAGAAATTTTAAGTCCTAAATGTATAGAATATAGCTGTACTTGGGCATTTTATATGACAGTGTTTTCTCCATTTTTATCTTCTTTAAGTTTTTTATAAAGTAGAGTTATAGTCATACAGTATACAAACCCCAAGGTCTTTTTTAAAACAAATATTGGAAGTGATATAGAAAGTTAATAACAAGGAAATGACCTCAGATGACCTAAGTCACTCTCTTGCTCACTGCAGTTGAATTGGTTCTGACTCACAGCAACCCTCCGTTGGATTTCTCAGGCTATAAATCTTAATGAGAGGAGACAGCCCATCTTTCTCCCATAGAGCCACCAGTGCATTAAAAACTGTAAGGCATATAGTGCAATTCACTGTGGTCCCTCCACAACCCTATACCTGAGTTCCCTCCAGTAGCCATATACACACACAAATACTCATGATTTGCTATTGTCAGATGTGTCCTCCAGTGCTTTTGGTTGTCCAACATTGATGTATTTCTCCAACATTTCTGGTTGACGTGTTTATAAAATGGTTTACTGTATAGGTCAAGGTGTAGTTTGTAGTCATGAGACAGAGGACAATTGGAAGTCTACAGGGGACTCAGACTCTTGGTTGTCACTCATCAAACATTGACTGAGTGTGCCTTTTATGTATCCAGAACAAAAAGAAAGCACTGTTTTGACCTCACTGAGTTACTGAATTGGTTGTTACTCAGACCTTCAGTATCTTTTATTCATTCTAGGGGATAAGGTGCTTCAGTTGGTTGCCATTTAATAATGAATGTGGAAAACCACAGTAAACCTCTTTCACTTACTGCAGTTGGGGTTGCCAACAGCTCTGAAATGCTTCTTTGTAATTATCAAGGAACTCTGGCATATTTTTATTTTCCAAATCTGAGTTTTTATAGTAAAGTGTCATAAAACATTATTAATCTAGAGTTAACTGACAACATAAAATTTTTTAAAAAGGAAATTGGTATCATTTTCATTTCAGAAAGAATCCGTAAAATAATAGTATAAATGAGAAGAGAGAAAGCAGCATGCTATTTTAGATTCCTAGTCTTTACTTATAAACTGTCTCATTATTTGACAGATCTTATTTGCAGTAGTAAAATAATCTACTTTCTGATTATTTTACACATTTTTGTTGTTGTGTAATGTTGACTCATAACTGACCCTGAACCACATACCCTTGAGTTGGGAATGCAGTTCCTTACCATTAAGCCACGAGAGCTCTGTCTGTTTGCAGTAATGAAGACTAAAATGCAGGGTGAAAACAGTACTGGTTGTGGTTGTTCAGGTGTGTGACAACTTAGCTGGGCTTTGATCCTCAGGTGATTTAACAGTTACACAATGATGTTATTTGAAAAGCTATTTAAAGATCAAATTTGACAGATATTTAATGATGCAGTGATATTCTATTTTGTGGTCTGATGTGGTTATCCTCTGTTTTCACAGAACATTGATTTTTTACATAACAACTTGGTCTTTCAAACCTACTCATGTTGCTGTGTGAGGAGTGAGTGTAGTAAAGGTGATAAATTATCATGTTACATATGGTTTAATAGATATATGCATTTCTTTTAAAGCGTAAATTAGTAGAACTATAAATTTATACCATTTTCATATTAGCTACATGACTTCATACATTCTGAGTTCTATTGTTCTGTTTTAATAATATTAAGTTATTGATCTGAGTAGTCCCTTAAAATCAGTCCTGATTCTAATAAACAAATTTTAATTCAACAACAAAACAATAATTCTAATAAGCTTTGCCAATTCCAAATCACTGTATTACTGAACAGGACTGCTACCAAAAAAGAACTTATTTTATTAAATACTTGAGAAAATGTTAAGTCTGTAGCTTTTACAAACTATTATTTAAAGTGTGACTTATGGAATAACTTACTCCCAGATTTAGAAATTATTTAATTTTATTATATTTGAATTATGATAGGACTCAGAAGAGGAGTATGGTTTAAGTATTAAAAGGATACTAGACAAAGTAATTTGTTACAAAAATAAGAGGTAGAAATCAATTTATTGTGCAGTATATATTTTGCTTAGAGCATCAAGAGGAAAAATTTTCTTGAAAATAATTGCCAGAGTAATACTTTTATTAATCTGAACATTAGATATTCCCACATAAATGCTGAAAAATTAATTTCTTATACACCGTGGTTTTAGAGTAAGTCTTCATCCATGTTTCATAAAATTTATGAATCTTTTGCAAAATTGCATTGGCAGTTTATTACTGTATTTAAAAAAGTATATTATAATAATCATTATTAAAATCATTTCCATAATGATAGATAGTTGTTTTCCTAGTGTCCACTAGTCCTTTCCAGATACATACTTCCATGCAGTAAGCTACCTGATTGTGGCTTACTGTGATAACATTATTGAATTGCTATTTCAAATTGTGCTGTTTTTACTCCCAACCCCACAGGTGAAAATTTTGTGTCACCAGTTGCTGGTCCAGGTGTGTGACCTTCTCAGGCTAAAAGACTATCACCCCTTTGGACTTAGTGTCATACAAAGTAAGTCTTGATTGAGTCCCTTCACTAATGGTTTTAGTCACTCTCTGAAGAAATGACATTTTATAGCTATAACTTGAATCATGTATATTGTTGTTGTTGTGATGTACTGCTGAGTCAGAATTGAGCTATAGGCTGACCTTCTGACAGCTTTTCAGAGGCAATCTTTCTCTCAGAGAAACTGGTGTATTTAAACCGCATGCCTTTACTCGGGAGCACAACTCCTTACCACTAAGCCACCAGAGCTCCCTTAAATGACGCATACTACTGTAAAATTGTGCTTATCAACATGTATATGAAGTGAGCATAATTTTACTCTGACCTTCATTTAACACACACACACACAAACACACACAATCAAACCCAGTGCCCTACAGTCTCTTCCAACTCATAGGAACTCTCTATCTGATTTCCAAGGCTGCCAGCCTTTATGAGAAGAGACTGCCTGTTTTCCACCTGCAGACCAGCTGGTAGATTTGAACTGCCAGCCTGTGGATTAGTATCCTAGTCTGCTGAGCATTATCTGTGCATTATGTCACCAGGACTGAAAGGAATTCTGGTGGTGTATTGCATTATGTGCTGTGCTGTCAACCCAAAGGCTAGGTAGTTTGATTCCACCGTTTCCCTGTGGGATGAGGATGAGCAGTATCCTCTCATAAAGACTGTGTAACAGTCTCCTTTCATGAAGATTTATAGCCTCAGAAACCATGGAAGTCACTGTATGTAACAAAACACAGCATGTAACAAAACAACTACCATCCTGAGAGTTGCTATAAGTTGAAATTGACTCAAGAGCAATGGGTTTGATTTTCATCCGTGGATCCCATGAAATTAATTCCAAGTGTAGTGCAAATATTTTGCCACACTGTTTCAATGAATACAGAATAGGAATGCTCTAAAAAAATTATCTGTTCTTCATAAAGCATTGTTCAAAGTCCCACTTGGAAATGGACTATTATTATCAGTGTTTCAAGCAATTAAGTTGGTATTTCTATCGTCTTTCATTATTTTGCACCTTTTAAAAGTCTTATGTGAGGTAAATAAAAACATATTTTGTTTAAAGAATATTATTCCAATAGTGTTGGAAGTTAGACAAGTTATATTGACTCTAGAAGCTAAGAAAAAGTGACAGCAATTAAGATTTCTTAAATATTTTTAAGCAATACCTGTTTTACATTGTGAAAACTAAAAGATATTTAAGAAATCTTACATCTAGTACATAGGATTGTTTTTGTGTGTAGCATCTTATTTTGGTTTTGGATAGTCTATGAATGCAGAATATGGTTATAAATCTTAAAGCTTTAAAAAATATTTCTTTTAAAAATGTGTTTTTTTATCATTTTATCTCCTTTTTAAAATTTGCAGATAATGAACATGTGTATATGGAGTTGTCACAAAAGCTTTATAAGTATTGTCCAAAAGAATGGAAGAAAGAGGCCAGCAAGGTACGCCAATATGAAGTCACTTGGGTGAGATTGCATTTATGAGCAAAAGTATTTTAATTTGTTTAAAAATGTATTTTAGTTGTTATAGTTTAGGAAGAAATTAATACTATGTTAAGCAGTGCAGAATAGGAAAGGAATTCAGTTCTAAAATGCCAAATTAGTCAAGTATGAATAGCTTACAACCCATAACAATAAGTTCAGAGATTTGGTAAAATAATGCCACATAATAACTTTTTTATAATCTTGGAATAATACTTTTAAATGAAAAGTCAAGATAGAATCATAGTATTTGTTCATCTTCTATAGCAGTTCCACTTATCAAAACTGATATTCCAGAAGTAAATTTTAAACCTTTTTTGTTGTATTTATAATTGATTGTAAGTATAGTATACTTATTATTTTATTATACATGGTGCACTAATTTTTAATTTTAATAATTGTTTTATTATACATGGTGACTCTCTTTTCAGTTAGGAGTATGACTGAGTAGTTTACATGATCTTTTCTATATCATCCAAGTTAGTTAAGTCAGTAATAAAACCAGTGTCTAATCCTCCATCCTCCAATTTGTATTTAAGAATTCTTGCAATAAGCTGAAAGACTACTTCAAAGCTAAGTACAAAGTAGGGACATGAAGGTCTGAATAAACAAACAGCTTATTAGAATTTGGTATGTGGAATGTCAGAGGAACAAGAGAACATTTGTAATAAGGAGCAAATGGTCACAACAGGGGACAGAGCAGTGAGAGGAGCTGGATCTCAGCTAGAAATTTCCACTGGCATTTATTTTTATCTCCCCTTATGTTGCCATTGGCATTATAGTGAATGAGAACTTGAGGATCAGGTAATATGATGGTGCCCATTATTCTCTATAAGTATCTGGTTTTAGGTGAGCTTAATATCCATATGGAACATCTGTCTACCTAATATGAGCCTCCATTCATTAGAAGTGTATAAAGCATTCTTACGTTTAACAGTGTATATCAAAGAGTGGTATTTTGGTTGCTTTGGAAGCTCATTTTGAAGTCACTAACAAACAATTTAATTTCAATGTGTTAGGGTATTGACCAGTTTGGACCTCCTATGATCATCCACTTTCGTGTACAGTACTATGTGGAAAATGGCAGATTGATCAGGTATGTGGAGAAGAGTCATCTAAATTTTTTCCCACCCCCCACCCTGGTGGCAATTATATACTTTTCTAACCTAAGAAATTATTTCTTTAAGTTTGTTGTTGTTCTGCACCTCCTAGTAGAATGCTTTACATAAATGCAGGGTTCTGTTGTAAGTCTTTTTGCATCTTAATGTATTCTCAATCCCTAAAGCAAACAAATGTTATAAATTATTTGTTGAATGAATGAGTAAATAATTGAAAATTGATATTAGACTATCAATAAAAATATTGACTATGTTACCGGCTTACATTTTCTGTATTTCAAATTTCCCATGATAAATCAGTCACCAGAAAGCTTTCTTTCAAGAAAGAACAAGCTCTTTTAAAGGGTTTTATTTTTTCCAGTGGAAAGTAAGCAGGAACCCTCTCCTATAAAGTACACAGTATTTGTAGACCCTGATTTTCTTTCTGTGTTTAAGGTCTTTGTTTTATTTTTGGCAGTAACTTTACAATTAAAATTAAGACTTAGGAACTGTCCTATGAGAATCTTGATAGAGTTGGCAGTGGCCAGTTCTGAAGGTAGATGCACAAGGAATAACGTAGTCATGTTCCACATCCAGAATTCATCATTCAGAGAGTTCAGATAATCATGTGTATGCACACTTGTGGCACGTGGTTACATGTTCAACTGCTAACCAGAAGATCAGCAATAAATCCACCAGCCACTCCACAGAAGAAAAAGTGACGGTCTGTCCCATAAAGATTAAAGCATCAAAACCTCTAAAGGGATAGTTCTACTTGATGTTGTTGTTGTTGTTGTATACCGTTGCGTTGGAATCCACCCATAGCTGACCCTCCAGTGGGTTTTCAGAGGCAATTAATTGCACCAGAAGAGATTTCCCATCCTTCTCCCATGGAGCAGCTAGTGGCCGCCTTGAAACATGTGCCTTGGGGATTGCAGTGCAGCTTCTTGCACTAGGCCACCAGAGCTCCCTGCTTTATCCTATAAGGTCTCTTATTAGATGGCATTGACTTGACAGGACACAACAACAGAATTGGAAAAGTTTTCAGAAGTTATCTTTTGGCTAATTGAAAAATCTTAACTCTAGTCACACACCTCATATTGTCCATTTGGTCAACATCTAACTTCATATAGTAAAACCCAAACCAGACCCACTGCTATCTGGTCAGTTCCAACTCCTAGCATCCCTCCTTTACGTCTCCAAAGTCTTTACAAGAAGAAACTGATGAACACAACCTATCAACAATGTGTTTGCAAGTGATATGATATGCTCAAAGCAAGCAGATACATTGATAAGTTGAAATGTTAATAAAGGAGACGGGATGTAGTAAATGCAACAATTTCTCACACATGTGTGTCTCTTGTATACAAGGCAGTCGTGCTGCCAAGCTTATAATGGTACAGTACACATAGAATGTGTCTTTTATAATAGTTCTATTACTGGCTTATGACTGGACCATACTATACTTTCTATACAAAAAGTTTACTATTTAACAGTGTGTACTGCAGCTCATAGGCAGCAGTTTACAATCTCATGTGAGAATTGTAACATTATCACTGTTTATTTTTTTTTTCTTAAATACTACCATGAAGTTCATCATAGCTCCTTTAAAGAGCACAACAGTGTGTATGTGGTAGAAAATCAGTGAATACTGTTGCTCACAATTTAGGCCTGTTGTATTCAAGAAAAAATATTCCTCAAGCTATTAAAAGATCAGCTCTGCTGAAAGCTGCAAGGCTAGCAATGTGAGCAGGACCTATATTAGATATAGAGAAACTGCTGGTGCACTGGACCGAGGAGCAAGCACAAACGTGAACCCTTCTCAGCTTGTTGAGGATCACTGCGGAGGCGCACCAATTGTGAGGTGTTTAACCAAAGAGCAGGACCACACCGCAGTGCAGGGCTTACAGACATCCCAAATCACATGAGCATCCAGTTTCACAAAACCTGTCGTGGACGTTATTCAGTGCGCGACTATAATGTGAACTTTTACTTCATTTTGAACTTTGAGAAATCCCATTTAAAAGAGATAAAGGTGTACCATACTGTAGTGTATTGTTGAGTCAGATCCAATGTGTAGCTGACACTTCAGTGGATTTTCAGAGTTGGTAAATGGCACAGGAGGAGATGGCCCACCCTTCTCCCACAGAACTGCTGGTGGGCTCAGACTGTGTTCCTTTGGGATTGCAGTGCAGCTTCTTAACATCAGGCACCCAGAGTTCCCTGTACTGGACTACTGAGTGACATAGGAAAAATTAACTCTTAGTATTTGTATCATCCCAAATATACATTAAGAAATACATTTTTAAAAATCGTCACTAAGAAATAGACTTTCTAAAGGTTGAGAAACTTCTTCAGTGATTTATGGTTTATATAATTTTTCTTCCAATTTGTCTAGTAAGTGTGGAATGTGGTAGAAAAAAAATGAAAATATGTTCTTTAGCCACTAATTAACTCCCTGAGTGTTACAAATGCCTAATTCATATCTGTATTTCTACTCTTTGCCCCAGGGATGAACCAGTCCAAACTTGGTGTGGTCAGCACTTTAAAAGAATTTGTTGTTAATTGTCGTCAAGTCAAGTACAACTCATAGAGACTCTATGAATACAAGACTGAATGCCTTTCTGTAACTATTGTTGTTTCTCCAAGTGTATAGAGTTTCCATAGGCATGTGGTTTAGGAAGGGGATGTCACTCCTACTTCCAAACCTGTTATACAACTGGGAGCTCCACCAAAAATTCCTTATTGGGAAACCATTATGGTATTTGATACCCCAATGACACAAGGTTCAGAATCACAGCAAACCCAGATTACCTCAGTAGAGCAAATTGACAGAGTCGTGTACGAAGTAGAAGAATGTTTCTACAAAATATAACACTAGTCTCACTTAGCAGTGGCTAAGTGTCATCAAGTTGGATACAACTCATAGTGACCCTATGAACAAAAGACCTGAACTCTGTTCTATAATTAACATAATTTCTTTGTGTTTATAGAGTTTCCAGAGGTTTCTGGTTTAGGAAGTGGATGCCACTCCTACTTCCAAACCTGAATCAATCTGGAATGTCCTCCAAACATGTCCATTGTGGGTAACCATTAGGGTATTGATACAACTGTGGCACAGTGTTTATCATCACAGCAACTCCAAGTTATTCAGTACAGCAAATAGACAAACAACTGGTGTAACACTTCATTCTAACATTGATAAATTTGGCCCAAGGGCCAAATTTTGCTATTAAGCTATGATAAACCAAGCAGACCCTCCACCCTTGGGTCCTTGACCAAAACGAGTAAAGGTCCAACCAACTTAACACCTGCTTGTGGAGGGAAAAAACCAATAACACAAACCAGACACAACCCAAGATTTTCCTTATGTGACCCCCATAAATACACGAGAAATAAACTTCTAGAATGGAACCACTGCACAGGAGCCTGAAAAGTATTCTATCCCAAGGGGGGAATTACATAAATTCTTTATTTTAAGCTCTCTATACTTAAATGTGGCCTTGGTTAAAGTAAATGCTTGTGTTCTTTTTATCATCAACTAAAAAGTTCTAAATCTCAGGCAAGCAGTCCACTAATAAAGCTGACCCTCTGGCAGGTTTTCGGAGACAGTTAATCACATGGGAAGAGATTGCCCACCTTTCTCCTGCAGAACAGCTGGTGACCTCGAACCACAGCTGGGATTGCAGCATGCTTTCTTGCCGCTAGGCCACCAGAGCTCCCTAATAAAATAATAGGGAGATAAATAATGGCATTAAAAATGCATGCACACACATGTTATTGTGTTCTATTGATGCAGAACGAACCCTTAGCTGACCCTCCAGCAATTTTCCCCCCTCTGGTGCCTTAATGGGTAAGAAGCTGCTCTACAATCCCAAAGGCACATGGTGCGAGGCCACCAGCTGCTCCATGGGAGAAGAATGAGCAGTCTCCTCCCATGAGATTAACTGCCTTTGAAAACCCTCTGGAGAGTCAGCCATGGGTTGGTTCCGACTCTATAGTACAGAACAACAACAAATCTCTTGGAAGAAGATTGCCTTTCCTTCTTCCATGGAGCAGCTGGTGGACTTGAACCATGTGCCTTTGGGGTTGTAGCACAGCTTCTTACCACTACATATTACCACTATATATGCGTTCACTTTGATCACAAGAGATCATGTTTTGCCTGTAGCATATTATGGACCGCGTTTTTTTTTTCTCAGCACTTCTTAATGTATTCAATGGTGACTTTGGTGTAGTGGCCAAGTCATAATCAGCTGTGCTTTCACCACATAGGCAGGCAGTTCAGATCCATCTACTGCTCCATGAAAGTTGAGCAGTTTCCTACCATGTGATTTACAGCTTCCAAAAACCCGCTGGAAGGCCTGCCTAATCTGCTCCCTCTCAACAGCACATAACAGCATCACCAATATATGTCTTGGAAAAAATGAAAGCAAGGTGCTGCTTAAAGGCAAGGATAGTGAAAATTCATCTAAGATACTTTGATACATGTTGTTAGAAGAGGACAGCCTTTGTAAAAGGACCTCATGTTTGGAAAAGTGGAGGGTCAGTAAAGGGAGGGGAAGCTCTTCAAAGAGATGAATTGACAGTAGATGGTATACCAATTGACATATTTCAGTTAACAGATGCTGCTCTGGACTTGCTCACCAAGTTGTGCCAAGAAATCTGGAGAACAACCACTTGGCCAACTGACTGGAAGAGATCTATATTTGTTCCTATCCCAAAGAAAGGTGACCCAACAGAATGTGGAAACTACAGAACATGCAAGCAAGATTTTACTGAAGATTATCCAAAAACGACTGGAACAGCACATCAACAGAGAGCTGCCAGAAGTCCAGACTGGGTTTAGAAGGGGTCGTGGTACTAGGGATAGTGTAGCTGATGTTAGATGGATCTTGGCTGAAAGCAGGGAATACCAGAGGAATGTCTATCTGTGTTTCATTAACTATGCAAAGACATTTGTGTAGATCATAACAAACTATGGCTGACTCTGAGAAGAATGGGAATCCCAGAACACTTGATCGTTCTAATGCGAAACTTATACTTGGACCAGGAGGCAGTCGTCAGAACAGAGCAAGGGAACACTGCATGGTTCAAAATTGGGAAGGGCGTACGCCAGGGATGCATCCTATCTCCATACCTTTTCAACCTATATGCAGAACAGATTATCCGGGAGGCTGGGCTCTATGAGGAGAAATGTGGGGTCAAGATTGGTGGACGATTTATCAACAATCTGTGTTATGCGGATGACACAACCCTGCTTGCTGAAACTGAGGAGGACCTGAAGCGCCTGCTGCAGAGTGTCAAGGACTGCAGCCTACAATATGGATTGAGGCTCAATGTCAAGAAGACAAAGATTCTCACCACTGGACCAATTGGCAGCATCAGGATGGATGGTGAAGAGATTGAGATTGTACACAGCTTTAGTTTGCTTGGCTCCACAGTCAAGTCTTGGCACCAGCAGCCAGGAAATTAAAAGGCGCATTGCCATGGGAAAGTCTGCTGTTAGAGAGTTGGACAATGACCAAGGAGGATAGAAGGAGAATTGATGCCTTTGAGCTGTGGTGCTGGAGAAGAGTATTGAGAATACCATGGACTGCTAGGAAAACAAACAGATTTGTCCTGGAAAGGGTTAAACCGGGTGGCTCCTTGGAGGCAAGGATTCTGAGGCTCCGTCTAACATACTTTGGACATGTTGTGAGGAGAGACCGGTCCTTGGAGAAGGACATCATGCTTGGGAGGGTGGAGGGACAGTGCAGGAGAGGAAGGCCCTCTATGAGGTGGATTGATTCAGTGACTGGGATAATTGGGATGGGAGTGTCAGAGACAGTGCGATTGGCACAGAACAGAGCAGAGTTTAGGGCTGTTGTACATAGGGTCGCTATGAGTCGCAAGTGACTCGATGACACATAACAACAACATAACAATGGGACCAAGTATATCATAGTTACTGAGGATTGCACAGGGTAGGGGAAAGTTCATATCTTGTTCATGTGGTAGATTTGATGGCACCTAACAACAACACATTTATTTCTGACTTTAATCGTTTGTAAAGAATATGTTTTGTAGGAAGTATTGTGATTGATATGGCATTTACCTTTTATGTTTAGAAAGTGATACTCTTTATAATCATAACAAAAAAGGAATTTAGGAAAGCTTTTAGTTAATTCTGTTTATGAGAAGAAAACAGTATTTGAAAGAATTTGTTCTTAAAAACATTGTATTTGTGTTTTGAAAATAAGCACATAGGAAAACCCCCAATATTTAAAGTTAAATCTCTTTTTAGAAGGATATATATAGAAACAGTTTTAGAAGTATGAGTCTTAGGGGAGCTCTGGTGGCCTGGAGGCAAAGAGCTGCAACTACAATCCCAGAGGCAAACGGTTCGAATCCACCAGATGCTCTGCCAGGGAAGGAGGGACAATCTCCTCCTGTACCAGTCAGAAGTAAGAGTCTTTGTTTTTTATAGCAGAAACAAAAAGCAATAAAACAAAGCCAGAACTGCCTCTCCAGTAAGTCCTTATTTATACAATGTATGTAACAAAATTATTTGAATATACAACAAATGTGGGGGCTTCTATTCTAAAAACCTTGTTAAATGAAGTACTTACCAGATTGAAGTGGAATAATTAGAATCTTTTTTCTCTTACTCTGAATGAATCAAATGTTATAAGCCTTAGGAAATTTAGTTTTACAGTCTGAGTAGTCTGATTTGGAGTCTGGCACACCTGTGGCCTCAGTGACACAGCAGTCAGGTAGCTACAACCTCCTCTTTTTCACTGATGGAGGAAGAAAGGGTCTGGAGGAGGGAGAGACAGAAACAGAGGCCTCCTGTCACTGGATGGATAGCAGGATTTGAGTTCTGTTTACATGCCATTGGATTTTTCTGTCAAAATGTGAGTTTTGTTTTCTTTTCTTTTCCTAGTGACAGAGGAGCAAGATACTATTATTACTGGCACCTGAGAAAACAAGTTCTTCATTCTCAGTGTGTGCTCCGAGAGGAGGCCTACTTCCTGCTGGCGGCCTTTGCCCTGCAGGCTGATCTTGGCAACTTCAAAAGGAATAAGCACTATGGAAAATACTTTGACCCAGAGGCTTACTTCCCATCTTGGGTAGGCAAAGTTTTCTATGTTTCTCTAGATTTTCTGTGTTTTCTCTATCATCACACAGTGTGCTGTTATTAATTTTACTATAAGACATGGGAATACAGATATTCTGTGGCTCGTTAAATCTTTCATGATGGCCAAACAGAAACATGACTGTAACACTTGAGTTACATGGCCCACACAGTGTCTTGACATACTCTTGCTACTTATCTGTTTATAGTTTATGGGGAAGAGGATTGCTGTCTATCCTTAAATATAGTGTTGGAAATTAGAATTTCTGTCCTTATTTTGACATTTCTGTGGGCTTGACTGTTTTTATCTACTGTTAATAGAATAGCATTTTCCCTTGTCTGGAGGGAGGAAAACATTATTCTTTATAAGGTGAGATCATTCATAGGCTTTCCTCTGCTGAGAAAACAAATACAAGTACATAAACTCTTGGCTCTGACCACTAACACGTTCACTCAGAAGAGTGACCCAGTTACTGGAAGCAAGAAACTTGCTCCCATACTTCCGTCCATTTGTGTTTCCATCTTATCACCTCACCTGTATCTCATGGAAAGATCCTGTCTTACTTGGTCCCACCCTATGGTGTTTCTCTAAATCCCTCCTGTATTTTCTTCCCTTTTCTGCATCTTCTGCTCCTCCCGCACATTGACTCTTCTTCAGTAAGTACATACAAAATTTGTTCTTGCCCATCCCTCCTCAGGAAAGAAAAGAGGGAAAAGGGAAGAGCTCCTACTCTTATTTTCCCTTCTTAGTCAAGCACCTTAAAAGAGCAATGAGTATGTAGTATTTTAGCATCTTTGCTTTTCTGTATATTTTCCCAGTCCATTTCCACATGTCTTCTCCCACAGTTGCACTAATGGTCCCCTCCCTAACATGATTTCTATTTCTGTGAAATCCATTAGATCCTTTTTTTCTAAATTTTTTTTGCCACATGCAACACTTCACCACTCACTTACATCTTGGGAGATCTCACATGAAGTAATGCTTTTAACAACCACCTACATGCTGGCAACTTCCAAATCAGTTTGTCTTCTCTTACATTTTTTGTTACAATTAGCTATACATAAACACTTCAGTCTGAAAATGTCTCAAATTCATTATCTTCTCATTTAAGTTTTATATATTTCTACTTTCTTTCCCAGTAGGCTTAGTGAGTGGCACTACTATCCACTGAGTTATACAAAAATTTCAGATACAGACATCTGAAGAGACCTACAGAACTCCCCTTTTTCTTTCATCCCTTGCCATTCAGTCAATTCCACCTACTAACACCTTGTTTCCCCTCACCCAGCTTGCAAAATAGATGCACATTTCTGTTGTGACTGTTGTTAACTTCCTAGCTGAGATTTCCTTTGTCAAGATTGTTTGTACTGTTTCCCAGGTCTGGCTCCCATCTGTACTTGGCAGCACTATTTTGGAGGTTTGTCCTTGTTTCAGTCTTTGCTCCACAGCTTGCAGATTAAATTATTTTGTCACCTATTTGTGGGAAGTGCAGGCTCCCATGTATGACCTCCAAGCTCTCCCTTGCCTGTGTTTTCAGTTTCCTTTCTGGTTGCCCTGCACTTTGAGCTTTATGCTCAAGCAACATACATTTTTTTATTACCCTGAATCTAACGTGTTTTTTCACACTTTTCAGCTTGCTTTATTGCCGTTTCCTTAGACTGATCTCCTCTTTTCACTTTGCTAACTCCTGTTCATCCTTCAAGGCTCAGCTAAGCATGGTTTCCTCTGGCAGACTTCTCTGGACTTAAGTCTCTGAAGATAAATCTATCATAGTGTGGATTTTCTTGTTTGGTTGGTTGAGGGTTTTTTTTTTAAATTTTATATTGTTTTACATAAGCAGTATGCATAGTATGAAACATTGTGTTTCATACTATCCTTCATTCACATTGTGTTTCATACAATTATTCCCATTCATTATGTTTTCTAAAATTAATCACCACTAAACTATGCCCACTGTTATGCTGTCTTTCCACATCACCATTGGATCTTTCCCATTTCCTTTACTCTTACCTCCCCCATCCGCCAAATTATATAACCCTATGATTTCCACCGTGCCCATCCAGCATCAAATTAATCTTGTCTAGTTCTTCAGCCTTTACACTGAGGTACTTAATCACTTTTTGTTAATTGACTTTGTTTTAATTGAATATCTCTTCATTAATAGTCGTTAATTGCTTTGTCTGCTAGAGAGTTGTAACTATCTAAATTTCAGTTTATCACATTACCTTTTCCATCTATGACAGCATTGCCCCCTACTGAGAATCGTGGTTGTGTCGTGCTGAGGCATCACTTTCTCTGACCTTTTATTTGTTGAAGAAAAACCACATACATAAAGTATCAACTGTTGAACCATCGATGTAACTGGACCAAAATGAGTTCATATTGACATGACCTACTTGTCATCCTATAGTCACTGAATCGTAATAATTTAAACCAGAGTGTCCCAGTTAATGCACCATGTCACCTAGGTTGCTGAATTACCATTCCCTTTGAGATGACCAGAACTTGATACTCTTACAGATGTTATTTTCTGTATAATCTTTACCTGAAAAAGATTGACAGATACTTATTTAAATAATCTTTATATAAAGTCTAGGGTTCTAGAAATAAAAATTAATACCAAAACTTGATAAATCAGCCAATAATTCATGTTTAGTTATCTGTAAAATATTTAGGACAGAGAATGAAATTGTAAATATAAAGATAGTATTTTAAAACTAAACATTCTGAACATTTTACTCTTTTTGTTCACTTTATACAATCCTTGCCATGTTTTGTAATCCTTATAAAATCATCTAAGACTTTAACTAATCAACACCTTTCTCTTAGCCCGCAGCTGTTGCATACTATATATTTTTGACATTTAAAGGCTTACACTGTTGTCCAATGAAAATCTAAGCTGCAATGAATAGTAAAGAATGTTTGGATGACTTTGTTTTGTCTTACATGCTTAAATAGAATGTTCATATTCAGTCGCTTATGCAAGAACCAAAAATGTTTCAGAGAATTCTTCCCAGTCCTCTGCCTTTTTTGGATTAACATTCAGAACCTCCTACTTTGTGACTGTAATTTTAGAAGAGTTAAATAGGATCCAGAACCTGAAGATGTGCTGACAGTACATGTATTTCATGATGCTATTAATTTTGCAAGTACAAACAGTGGTGCATACATAATTATCCAAGCTTGCATGCCCTTTTTCTTGGTGCTTTTAAAACTAAAAGAACACACACACACACACACACACACACACACACACACACCAATTTCCTGAGATTTTTCTTAGGAACACAGCGCTGCAGTAATAATGACTTTGTAGCTTTCTAATATTAGTGAATTCTGCCTAGTAATTTAACAGTTGGGGGAAACATGACGATGGTGGAAATATTCTAATGGAAATTAGCCAATTTACGTAGCCTATTTTAGGTTCACTTCCTTTCATCATTTAGGGCTATGGGTAGTGCTTACATCCCTCCAACAAATGTTGCATTGCACATCCCTTGTATTCCAACAGGTTGTTTCCAAGAGGGGGAAGGACTACATCCTGAAGCACATTCCAAACATGCACAAAGATCAGTTTGCACTGACCGCTTCCGAGGCCCATCTTAAATATATCAAAGAAGCTGTCCAACTGGATGATGTCGCTGTTCATTACTACAGATTATATAAGGTATACAACAGCAAAAACTGCAGCTTTTCAGAAGACAGATACTTTCTCCATTAGGAGAAGTTTTATTGAAAACTGTTATTTCATTTTAAAACAGCCTTTTAAAAAGATTTCATTTAAACTGTTACTTGTTATCACAAGTTGGTCTTCGAAACTTGGATGATTTTCTTCTGGTCTAGAGGTTGATGTAGTAGTTTTTCATGTTCCTAATGAAATAACAAGTACTACAAATTGTGATTCATGTTTCTCAATGATTATAGAATAGTTATAATTTTCCTCCTCAAATCTTCTTTTCTGCTTTTAGAAATAGCATTTGCAACTTGTTTAATGCTAATTTTTATGGCCCTCAAAGTGAGACTACACCAACATTGTGCCCATAATTAATAATAATGTTACCCCATCTGCTAGAAGGATAAGGTAGAATTCCTGGATATGGTTTGTGAGGCTGTGAATCCTTATAAAAGAAGAATGCCACAATGTTTTCTTGCAGAGTGACAGTGGGTTTCAGTTGCCAACCTATTGTTTGCAGTCAGCCATATTAACCACCATGCCATTAGGACTCTTAGGGAACTTAAATGATTGACCAAAAATCACAAAACCAGTGTCTCAGAGGCACTATTCAACCAAGGTCTAAACAGCAAAGCCTGTGTCCTTATGCCATGAGACTTCCTCCCATCTCAGAAGTTTGCTGTTTTTCATTCTGTCCTGTCATCTAAGTGTCCTTTTTTCATCCTGCCCACTAGTAACTTGGGTTGGTCTCTCTAGGGAATCACTCATCCTACAATTTATTGTCATCTTGCCTTGTCTTCCTTTCCCCTTCCTCAGTTCTACTTTTCCCACAAGTGCCATTTCATTGGCAAGTCATCCTGAATTCCCACTTTAAGCAATCACAGGTCTATTCTCAAACCAAATGGGAAGTCATTAAAATGGTGATCCATTGGTCTTAACTGGCTGGGACTGAATCCCATTTTTGCCTCATGCTGTATGCCATTAGGCAAATTACTTAACTTCCATATGCTTCAGTTAAATGGGGACAGTAACATACCTGCATCTCAGGATTATTGAAGAGTAAAGGACTTAATGACTGAAAAGTACTTGAAATCCAGCCTATATTAAGCACGATATACTTGCCCATGTTGCTACTATTACTATCTTCACCACACCCTTTAAGATTAGTGTAACTAGACCATTGGAGACTGGACTTGACTTTGAATGTTTTGCCAGATCATCATCCTGGTATGTTCAGAAAACATAATAAGCCCAAGAGGTGTGTTGATAGTGTCATATTATTCTTGAAAGGCATACTCGAGATCTACTTGGCTCTGTCCCTGAAGGAATGTTTTGTTTGTTGTCATTGTTCCCTTAAGAGATTTCACTTATGGTTCTATAGATAAATCTAAATTTACACTATGGTACGTAGTGTAAGAACATGCAGAGGAATGACATTTTTACTATCAGTGTATATTTTAAAGTTTATTAAAAGTTTGAATGCTGTATTGGAAAGAATGTGATTTTGAAATTACATACCAGTTAGAAACCTTAGGTCACCACTTAATATCATGGGATGCTGGGCAAATACAACTGTAGTCATGGGTGATACCAAACACTTCACATGTTTGGGAGGATTCTATGAGATAATGAATCTGAAATAGCTGGGTGAGGTGCCTAACAGATTAGTGATTGCCCAATAAATTACTTGCCCACTGCCATCAATCCAGTTCCAACGCATTGCTACCCTTTGCTGGGTGTCCTAGCTGTAAATTGTATTGGGAGGAGACTGCCCATCTATCTTCCATGAAGCAACTGGTGAATTCAACTTCTGGAGACATATCACGTTTGGATTAGCAGCATTCTTTGCTACAAATTATATCACCAGGGCTCCATGCTCAATAAATAGAAATGTATTTTATTGCTTTATTTGCTAGAGGAGCTTGCTATTTTAACGAACGCTCTTAAGGGTCTATAAAGACATACATACCAAATTTCTTTTTTTATAGAAAAAGAGATTTTTAAAAATATGTAAATAAAGTAGGAAAACAAATAGTACTTAATGGGTAGAGTTTTTAATCTTTGGAGAAATCAGTTAGCAGCTATTAAAATGTCTGCTTTTAGAGGCTGCTTATAAACTGTCAACAATGTAGACAGAGACAGGAAATATTATAGGGAGAAAAAATAAAACTATGTCCTTCTACCACCATACATGTACAACCAATGTTTCTACAACTGTAGTCTGATTTCAGGAAGCAGTCAAAACAGCTCTGAAAGTGAAATTGGCTTAAAATAATGTACATCATGATAGAGAAGATTGAAACTGTCAATGAATTCATCTTACTTGGATCCACAATCAACAAAATTGTTACTAACAGTCTGAAGATCAGGAGATTGGATTGTCCTGGATTAGATTGGGGAATTCTGTAGTCACAAACCTCTCCAAATTACTGAGGAGCAGTGATGTCAGTTTGAAGACTAAGGTATACCTGACTCATGCCATGATCTTTCAATCCCTTGGTGTATATCTGAGAACTTAACAGTGAATAAGATAATAGAAGAATTGATGCCTTTGAGCTGTGGTATTGGAGAAGAACACTGGATATTCTGTAAACTATGAAAAGAACAAGCAGATATGTCTTGGAGAAACTACAGCCCAAGTGCTCCTTGGATACAAAGATGACAAAGCTTTATCTCACATACTTTGAGTATGCTGTTAGGAGAAATTATTCCTTGGAGAAGGACATCATGCTTAGAAAGGTGGAGGGTGGGCAAAGAGAGGAAAATTCTCAAACAGTTGGATTGACACAATGACTACTGCAAGGGGCTCGACTATGTCAGATGATGAGGATGTCATGATGAGGATGGGATGAGACAGGGTTCAGATCTGTTGTTTATAGGGTCGCTATGAGTCATACTCAAATCGATGGCACCTGACAGCAACAACAACAGTGATATATTAGTTTCTCTTTGTCTCTATAAGGTGTCTTTCTTGATGTAAAAATATATGAGTTGGGAAAAGAAGTCCACATAGTAAAATTAGGTTATATATTCTCTTTAGTATGCCAGCTATGGATGCATTTTTTAAAACATTTCCTATGTATGGGAAAAATTATAAGTAATTTTTATTTGTACTTAGAAATTCATTACTGAATATACATATTGCACCTGGTATGACTATTTTTCCTTAAATTCCTGGTAGTTTATTTTTTAGAATGTCTCTCATATTGGGAAGCTCATAATTGAGCTTCTTAAAAAGTCTTTTTTTTCCAAATGGAATATAAAGCTTTTTATAGCTTCGTTATTTGCCTCTATTTTTGGCTTCAGCATTTGAAAATTTGCCCAATTTTAAGTGTTTAAAGTCTAGTCCATCTCAGAGTACAACTGTAATACTAAATTTAAGATTCTGAATTCTGAAAAAGATTATGTTGTTGTTGTTGTTATGTGCCGTCGAGTCGCCTGCGACTCATAGCGACCCTATGTACCACAGCCCTAAACTCCGCTCTGTCCTGTGCCAATCGCACTGTCTCTGACACTCCCATCCCAATTATCCCAGTCACTGAATCAATCCACCTCATAGAGGGCCTTCCTCTCCTGCGCCGTCCCTCCACCCTCCCAAGCATGATGTCCCTCTCTAAGGACAGGTCTCTCCTCACAACATGTCCAAAGTAAGTTAGACGGAGCCTCAGAATCCTTGCCTCCAAGGAGCCTCCTGGTTTAACCCTTTCCAGGACAAATCTGTTTTCCTAGCAGTCCATGGTATTCTCAATACTCTTCTCCAGCACCACAGCTCAAAGGCATCAATTCTCCTTCTATCCTCCTTGGTCATTGTTCAACTTTCTGATGCATAACAGGTGATTGCGAAGACCATGGCCTGTATCAGACGCACCTTAGTCTCCAGAGAAGGGGTATTTTTCTAAAACGTTCAAATGATGCAAAAGCAAAAATCTGAGGTACTAAAATTTTCAAAAAGTGGAATACTGTCAAACATGAAGATGTTATCACTCATTCACTTGTTGCCAGCAAGTTAAAGCCAGTCCATAGTTTTCCCTTCGCTAGATCTCTAAGGCGGTGAATTTCATGAGAGTCTATTGCTCATTTTTTTACCACAAAGCAGTTTGTGGATTCCGTTGTGCAACTCCCTATGGCTTAGCATAGTGACAATACTAATACTTTGAAGTAATAGAGATTTTCAGAATAAAATATTTACTAATATTGATGTTTATATAAACATAATAATATGTTTCGGTTTCTTAAAAGTTGGTGGAAAACTAGAGATGTGGAAAGACATTTTAAGTTATTTTAAATAAAAAACTTTCCAGTTGTGCTTCTGGTGCTGGATTATACATTGTAGAGTAAAAATATTGTTTTCGTAATATTTTGTTCCTACAGTACAAAAGAGAAATTGAAGCTTCACTAACCCTTGGGTTGACAATGCGGGGAATTCAGATTTTTCAGGTTGGTAAATACAAAATAATGTACAAATGTACAAATGATGTTTTACATTTATACTGTACCTGTTCAGTGGTTCCCTTTTGGCCATTGTTGGTCATTATTCCCTGTTTTTCTAATAGAGCAGGTGATATGGGATAGATGAACTCAGTCAGTCTAATTCTATAAGCCAAAGAATAGCTCAGGTTCACCACTAATGTATGACTAAAAGATAATTAATCTCCAAAAATGTCTGTACGTGTCACTTATTTTAAATAATCTCTTTTATCCTTTAGCAAATATCCTATCTGTGCAAAGAAAAATTAGATTTGTTATAGTACCTGGAACACATTTTAATTTCTGTTGCACATTGATAATAAAATTTGTTCCTTGAGTAGTACTAATTACACTCATTTGTAGGATGGTGTTATCCTACAGCCATCAGCATGGGAGTGGGGAAAGTACTCGTCTTTGCCAGATATAGAATGTCAGTTTGTTTTATCTTTGACATAGGCAAAATAGCCAATTATGAAAGTGTGTGTGTTTTCTCTCTTCAATTTAGTGTCTGAATCTTTTGGACTTTTTATTTCAGTTTAAAAATAGTCCAAAAGGGAAAAAAGGCCAGTTATGCCACCAACCCAGGAACCAGAAGGTAGACAGTTGTATCACTCATCTTTTAATTACTCTCCAACTCTGCCAGAGAGACTTAGGGACCTTTTTCCTTTTTCAATTACTATGTTTTTGTTTTCTAGCAGAGAAGTGAAGACAATTTTAGGATCTCTGCTGGTTTTCTCAGCAACTCATTTGCCTTTTGATTCTTTCCTCAGAACTTAGCTGAAGAAAAACAATTACTGTATGATTTCCCCTGGACTAATGTTGGAAAATTGGTGTTTGTGGTAAGTTTACAATAACTGACTCTAAAGAATGACAGGCTTGTTGTTTGCTTTTATGGATTTCTGTTGTTACTTTGGTGTTTTTTTGGATGGGTTTGTTGTTGTTGTTTTTTAAACAGTATTGTGCCACACATTATTGCTGAAAATATTATTAGATATTTTTGAAAAGTTGTTGAAGATCATTGGCCTTCTTGTATACTTAAGCATGTACTGTAAACCTTATCATGTATCAGTAATAAACTTAAAGAACCTGTGTTGTTGTTGTTGTTGTTGTTATGTACAACAGGTTGGAAATTAGTCATAGCTGACCTTCAAGTAGGTTTGAAAGGCATAAACCTTTTTTATTTCTCAGAGATAGTGGTGGCTTCAAATCATGTGCCTTAAGGTTGGCAGCACAACCCCTTACACTGGGCAGCCAGAGATCCCTTAACTTATCTGCTGCTGTTGTTATTGTTGTTAGCTGTCATCGAGTCATATACAACTCACAGTGACCCCATGAACAAAAGATCTGAATCTTGTTCTATCCTGCACAAAGCATCTGTAGCAAAAGACATCATTCTTTTAATTTGTGTATTTAGTCTCCAACACAATTCCGGAGTTAAACTAGTTGAATAAGGATTATGATGTTAAAAAGTCCAGGGTGAATTCATGAAATACAATTCTTTTTAAAATCTACAGCAGGCAGACTAGAAACTAGAAAGCTGTAAGTGTTCAAGGTTCGATGACCTTAGCAGGGGATATGGAACATTCTTTTTGATGTCACTTCTTTTAAGCAAAGAATAGAGTGATATAAAAAGATGAATTTCTTACTAGCTGTTTGAAACTCATCATTATAAAGAAAGTTTACAGTTTTTAACAAAAAAAGTACTTCTATTTTTAGAATATTGAAAAGTATACATTTTCTTTTGTTAGAGAATATTCTCCATTTTCATCTTTCCCATCAAGCTGCCTGTTTACCTTGCCAACTATACCCATCTTAAAAATTCTATAGTTGTTTGACTGTTGATCACAACAAATTGTAACTAACATTGAGGAGAATGGGAATCGCAGAACATTTGGTCATGCTTATGCAAAACCTATACTTAGACCAGGAAGTAGTCCTCAGAACAGAGCAGAGAAACACTGCATGGTTCAAAATTGGGAAGAAGTGCATCAGGAATGTGTCTTGTCTCCATGCCTTTTCAGTCTATATACAGAACAGATTATCCAAGAGGCTGACTCATCAACAACCTATGTTATGCAGATGACACAACCTTGCTTACTGAAACTGAGGAAGACCTGAAGCGCTTGCTACAGAAGGTCAAGGACTGCAGCCTTCAATGTGGATTGAAGCTCAACATCAAAAAGACAAAGATTCTCACCACTGGGCCAATTGGCAGCACCAAGATGGGTTGAGAAGAGATCGAGATTGTTAACAATTACAACTCCACAATCAACACTCTTGGTACCAGCAGTGAGGAAATCAAAAGACAGATTGCATTTGGTAAATCTGCCATCAGGGATCTTTCCAGAGTACTGAGAAGCAATAGTCAGTGTAGAGACTAAGGTGCACTTAATCCAGTCCATCTTCTTTGCAATTACTTGAGAAACATCAGCGAGCTGGACAATGGCTAAGGATGATAAAACTGATGTCTTTGAGTTGTATTGCTGGAGAAGAGTCTTGAACATACCATGGACTCCCAAGAAAACAAATCTGTCTTGGTTGAGGGTGAAACCAAGTTTCTCCTTGGAGGTTGGGATTTTGAAGCTTCATCTCACATATTTGTGACATGTGGCCAGAAGGGACTGATCCTTGGAGAAGGATATCATGTTCAGAAGGGTGGAGGAGAGGAAGAACCCAGATGAGATAGATTGATATAACATCTAAGGCAATGGGGGTATTTTTGTCAGAGTCAGTGAGACTGGCTCAGGAGAGGGCAGGACTCAGAGCTATTGTATATAGTGTCTCTATGAGTCACAGGCTACTTGACAGCACATAACAGCAACAACATATATACCTCTTAGTGTCAGCCACAACTTATTGTGATCCACACAGGCAAATGTCTTTGCATAATCAATAAAGCATAAATACACATTCTTTTGGTATTCTTTACTTTCAGCCAGGATCCATCAGACATCAGCAATGACATCTCTGGTGCGACAGCCTCTTCCAAATCCTGCTTGAACTTCTGGCAGTTCCCTGTCTATGTACTGTTCTAGCCTTTTTAGAATGATCTTTCTTCAGCAGTATTTCGTTTGCATGTGACATTAACGATATTGTTTGGTGGTTTCCACATTCAGTTGGATCACCTCTCTTGGGAATGGTAACAAAAATGGACCTCTTCCAGTCTGTTGGCCAGACAGCTGTCCTGCAATATTCCTGGCATCGACTGGTGAGCACATCCAGTGCTGCATCTGTTAATTGAAACAAGCTATTTGGTATCCCATCGATTTCTGGGGCCTTATTTTTTGCCAGTATGTTCAATGCAGCTTCTACTTCCTCCTTCATTTCCATTGGTTCTTGTTCATATGGTACTTCCTGAATTTTCAGTGTCAGTCAATTCTTTCTAGTACAGTGACACTGTGTATTCCCTCCATCTTCTTTTGATGCATTCTGGGTCATTCAATATATTGCCCATAACATCTTTCAATATTGTGACACAAGGCTTAGATTTTTTCAGTTCTTTCAGCTTGAGAAATAAAGAGCAAGTTCTTCACTTTTTATTCTCCAATTTCAGATCTCAATACATTCCATTATAATACTTGGCTTTATCCTCTCTAGCTGCCCTTTGAAATCAGTTCAGTTCTTTCATATCAATGTGTTTTCCTTTTGTTTTGGCATCTTGATGCTCCAGTGTAATCTTTAGAGTCTCTTCTGACATCCATTTTAATTTTTTCTTTGTCCTCTGTTTTTGTAATGACCAGAGCACTTAATTGTGCTCATGCAGAACCTATACCAGCATACTGTGTGAACAGTGCAGGGGAAAATTAAGAAGGTTTAAAATTAAGAAGGGAGTGTGTCAGGATGAGAAGCTGGACTCTGTGAAGAGGAATGTGGCATCAGGATTGGAGTGAGACTAATCAATAATCTACATTATGCAGATGACACACCTTGCTTGCTGAAAATGAGGAAGACTTGAAGTACTTGTTGCAGAAGAGCAAGGAATGCAGCCTTCAGTATGGATTACATCTCAATATCAAGAAAACAGAGATTCTTACCGCTGGGCCATAGACAGAGTCATGATGGATGGAGAAGAGATTGAAACTGTCAACAACTTCATCTTGCTTGAATCCACAATTAACGTCTTTGGTACCTGCAGTCAGGAAATAAGGAGATGCATTGCACTGGGAAAATGTGCAGCTAGGGGCCTCTCAATTATTGAGGACTAATGATATAAGTTTGAGGACTAAGGTGTGTCTGATTTAGGCCAAAGTCTTTACGATTATTTGTTATGCAGCTGAGATCTGGACAATGAATAAGGATGACAGAAAAACAATTAATTCCTTTGAGCTGTGGTGTTTTAGGAGAGCCCTGAACATCCTATGGACAGCCAAGAAAATGAACAGAAATGTCTGAAAAGGTACATCCAGAGTACTCTTTGGAGGCAGAAATGATGAGACTTCGCCTCTCGTGCTTTGGGCATGTTGCTAGGAGGGACTATTCCTTGGAGAAGAACATGATGGTGGAAAAGGTGGATGATCGGCGAAGGAGAGGAAGACCCTCAACTGACATGATGACTGCTGCTGTGGGCTCTTGTGGGTCAGGAAGTGTCAGGTTTCAGATCTTTTGTTCATAGGGTCTTTCTGAGTTGTACTCAACTCGACAGCACTTAACAACAACAACATATACATCTAATTGTTGCTAAAAATGCATGACTTTACTTTGTTTTTAAAGTATTGGAAAAAAAGTATACCCATAAACAATGCAAGAGGAACAAGAAAGATTTGGGCAGAGACTTGTTCCTGTAAGGAGATAGCCTGTGGACACAGAGGGATATATTTCTAGATAGAATGTGGGCGTTGTTTCTGACTTTGCATTACTTTAATTACTTGGACACATTGGGTTGGATTCAATTTTTTCAGCCATTAAATGGGACGTGACCCATTTCCTCTTCTTGGGCTCTCTCTTGTGAAATCCAAGTTTTCTGTAAACTTTCATTAAAATACCAGATTTTTAAAAATAAAAAATAATACAGTGAATTTTAAAAAACTTCATTTATCAGTAATTTTTTTTTTTAAAGGACTCTTAGTGAAAAGATCTGAGCTCCTTGAAAATAAGCAAATTAGGGCCTTTTTGCCCTTTCTTATCTGAAATTGAGTGGTAATAAAGTGCATTTATTTATTTATTTATAAGATTCTGAACTCAGTGATTCTTTTATCTAGTCATCGGCTTCATCTGAAGAATTTAGGATTAGGATTTCTGGACGTCATCCTTGTATACCAGAGATTTTTTTTGATTCAGTAGGTCCAGGGTAGAGACATCTATCGATGTTGACAGGTTTCCCAGATGATTGCTCTAGCCAACCCCGTTCTGCCTCACTGTATGACCTTGAGCAAGTTACTTAACCTCTCTGTGTCTAAAATGAGCGGTATTGACCTTTTCACTGACAATTGTTCAAATCCGCCAGCTACTCCAAGGGAGAAAGATGGACAGTCCATTTCTGTGCAATTTCCAGCCTTTGAAACACCACGGGAGGGTCAGCTATGAGTCAATTCTGACTGAACAACAGTGACTTAGCTACAGTATATACTTAGTGCTCAGTTATTACTATTCTAACATTTGAGATCTGCTGAGTTTCTTAAAATATGAAAAATAAAGATGACCTGACAGAGTATGAAAATTATCAAACAATATCATTGATATCACAAGCAAGCAGTATTCTGCTGAAGATTATAAAACAACAACTGGAACAGAACATCAACAGAGAATTGCCTGAAGTGCAGGCTGGGTTTAGAAGAGGCCATGGCACTAGGGGTATTGTGGCTAACATTACATGGAACTTGGCTGAAAGTTGGAAGTACCAGAGGAATGTCGGTGTTTCATTGACTATGTATGCAAAGGCATTTGACTGTGTGGATCACAACAAACTGCGGCTGACTTTGGAAAGAATGGGAATCCCAGAATGTTTGATTGTGCTTATGTGAAACCTATACTTGGACCAAGAGGCAGTTGTCAGAACAGAGCAAGGAAACACTGCATGGTATTGGGAAGAGTGTATGCTAAGGGTATGTCCAAAAAGGGTATCTCCAAACTTTTTCAGTCTATATGCAGAACAGATTATCCAGGAGGCTGGGCTGTATGAAGAGTAATGTGACATCAGGATTGGAGGAAGACTCATCAACAATCTGAATTATTCAGATGACACACACCCTGCCTGCTGATATTGAGGAAGACCTGAAGTGTATGCTGCAGAAGGTCAAGGACTGCAGCCTTCAATATGGATTGAAGTTCAAAAACAAAAAAACCAGAGATTCTTACCACTAGGCCAATTGGTAGCATCATGACTGATGGTGAAGAGATTGAGATTGTTAACAGCTTTAGTCTGCTTGGCTCCACAAACAACACTCTTGCTACCAGCAGCCAAGATATTAAAAGACAAATTACATTGGGAAAGTCTGCTGTCAGAGACCTCTCCAAAGTCTTGATGAGCAACAGTATCAGTCTGGAGACTAAGGTGCTCCTGATCCAGACCATAGTCTTTGTAATTACTTGCTATGCATCAGAAAGCTGGAAAATGTCTTGGGATTATAGAAGGAGAATTGATGCCTTTGAGCTGTGGTGCTGGAGAAGAATATTAAATATACTATGGACTGCTAGGAGAGCAAACAGGTTTGTCCTAGAGAGGGTGAAACCAGCCTGTTCCTTGGAGTCAGGAATTCTGAAGTTTCATCTGACATGCTTTGGACATGTTGCATTGAGGGACCAGTCCTTAGAGAGGGATGTCATGCTTTGGAAGGTGGATAGACAGGGCAAGAGAGGAAGACCCTCGATGAGATGGATTGATTCAGTGACTGGGGTAATGGGAGAATGTGTGTCAGAGACAATAAGATTATCACAGGATAGAGCAGGATTTAGGGCTATTGTACATAGGACACTATGAGTCATAGGTGACTCGATGGCACATAACAGCAGGAAGAAGTTGAAAAATATATATTGTATACCTGTGTGAGTTCTATAAACCCGTGTTGTTTTGTATGAACTTTGAGATGTGTCATTAGACTATCCCTTCCTGCCTTACCTCATCCCTCCAGCTAAAAAATTATTCCATCTGGAATATTCCTATTTGTGATCTTTTTGCTCTATTCATTATTAGGAAAGTTAAAGGAATATCTCATAACTGTAAGGAGCTTTGCTAAACTTTTTACCTTCAACTTAAAACTTTATATTAATAATACCAGACCTCTTTTAGGAACTCTGTTACTTACTCTCAGCTAATAGTTGTTTTCCACTTTCCTCAATCCCTCCAGTAGTCCCTCGAGCTTCCAGCTCCCTCTTTCTTCAACGCTAGTTTTCCTTTTTTTTTTTTAACCCTGAATAGTTATGTGTTGTTCACTATCATAAGAACTTATTTATTTCCCTTTCAGAAATTATCATAAACATTAATTATTTTATGTGTTTATTTTCTATCTTACTAGGATATAATTCCACAAGGGAATTACTGTATTACTCAGTGTTACTTTTTCAACACTTAACACATTGTTTGGTACAGAGCAAGTATTTCAACAAATATTTGAAAGCTTACTCCCTTTGGACTTTTTTGCTGTCATCTTTACTAGTGGCCTAGTCTGTAAAGAGTTGCATTGCTAACCTGAAAGCCATGCAAGCCTCTCCAGCAATTTGAATCCATCAGCAGTTCCATGGTAGAGAGAGGGGCGATTTTTCTGCTCTGTAAATCTCTCCGTGTCCAGCTTTGGAGAGCCACTGTAAGGGATCAGCTGCAAGTCAGTTCTAACTCGATGGCAGTGAGTGAGTTTGAGTCTTTGCTGAGTTAGGGGGTTAGGGTTGTGTTTGAAAATGCTCTCATTGGTTCCCTTTTCTTTTCCATTATACAAATGCCCAAATTAACCAGAGACATCACCAATATTCCTCAACTTTCTTATGTTACTATTTGTTGTTGAGTTGGAACTGATGCACAACTAAGTCTCCGGTGGGCTTTCAGAGACTGTGAATCACACAGGTTCTGAAGCACGCAGGCCCTCCTTCTCCTGTGGAGCCCGTGGGGGCTTTAAACGGCCTGCCTTGAGGTTTAGCAGCACAACTCCTTACCCCAGGCCACCAGAGCTCCCATATAGCCAGTACTTACTGGAGTTTTTGACAATGTTCTGTGACATTCTGGAAAGAAAAATAATGGTTTATGCCTACGGATATTGTAAATATAAATGTGTCCATCTATTTCTGTCATTTTCCTACTAAATAGACAATGAAGAGGATCTTGAAAATCAGACTTCCTAATCTTCCTAATTGTTATTCATGCTGTCCTGTCCATACAGGGTAAGAAATTTGAGATTCTGCCTGATGGCTTGCCCTCAGCCAGGAAACTCATCTGCTACACGGGGTGCCCCATGCGCTCCCGACACCTCCTGCAGCTCCTGAGTAACAGCCACCGCCTCTACATGAATCTGCAGCCTGTCCTGCGCCACATCCGCAAACTGGAGGAGAATGAAGGTATCAGGGTATGGGCAGAGGAAGCAAGCAATGCTTTTGCCACATAATCTGAGACTTTAGGCTCCTGAAGAATGGAATTGGGGGGGAGGGGAAGTAGAACTTGCAGAGCACTCTTTTCTGTTTACACCTTAGCATTGCCCAGAAAAGCCAAGGATGGGCTTGAAGACCATCTGCTGGAACACCAAGTCAAAACATGTGATGTCATGCAAATCATTTAGTGACCCTCGAAGCACAATCTCTTTTAAGGTTCCTGACACTTGAATTAAAAGCCCCCACGTAAAGGTGCAAGCCAAGGCTATTGTTTTACCTACATCTCCGTGGACTGTAAATGACAGCCTACCTGGGCACTGTGGTCCACAGATGATTTTGCCTGTCTTCTAATATAATTTTTCCTTAAGATAGAGTGACCAGAAAGTTGGGTCCCAGAAGTATCTTCAGCCTCTGATTAACAGCTGGGAGGCCACCAAGTCTGCCTCAACAAAAATGACAGAGAAAGTTTTTATTTGAAGATAGAATTTGCCAGTCCCGAGGGAGCTCTCCTGAAACAAAGACAGTGTAACGCAGCCAGAATGCTGAGTCACTTGAGATCCCAGAAAGCTCAGCCTAGAGATGAGTGAGAAATGACAGGGAAGAGAAGACAAGGATACAGTCTCTATGGTCTCTATGGTCAAACTTTTGTTAACTTTATAATGTTAGCTTAATGTTCAGTCCGTTATCTTGAATGTAATCCTCCAGAGCTACTTGATTGAACATACTTCAAATTTCAGCCCCTCAACATGCTATGTAATTTCTTTTTAAATGTCTTCAATTTGGTTTTTTGCAAATGCATTTTGTAGTAATTCTGGTACTTAGACATGTGAGGTAATTGGCTTTGATTAGACTGGGATATTTACATGAACATCAGGGTGCAGATTTTTGCTTTAGGCCCATATCTGAAGCTGGTTTTGACCTCTCAGACCTCACCTTTAAAGCTTCAGAGATAAGAAAGATAATAGTCCTTTATGAAGCAGGCAGCAAAATCATGTGAAGGTGCATATATCCAGTTGATCTTCCTGCACAGCTGTTTCTCAATCTAAAGGACACTCTGTTTGGAGATCCCATCATCATTGAAGCAGCTAGAACACACATCATTTTCTACTGGCTGCCGACAGACTGCCTCTTTCCTGAGACAGTTGGTCCAACTGTCAGGTGTACCGGCTTCTGCTGCTGCCAGACTGCCAGTTCTTCTCCACCGTGACTCATCAGTACAACAGTTCTGTCTCTCGTAGCACACAATTCATATTAATATTGCTTTCTGATGGGAACAAAAGCATCAAGAAAACTTAAGAGAGAAAAAAACGGAAAACTTGAGAGAATAGGTGGCTATTTAGATTATTTGCCAGGTCTGCCTCATTCCTAAATGGTCAGTTTGGCATCTTGGCATGCTTATTTATTTCCCCAATAATCTCAGCAGCCAAGTCTTCTTTATATGACATTTAATAGAGGCTATTTAAAAAAAAATGAAGAAATTAGTGAGCTTTCCCTATAGATTCTAAGGTAAAATTTATAAAGATTTTGAAAATCTTACAAGAATATCTGGGGACTTGGAAAAGCAAGTCCCCAAAATGAAGGTGTTTCTAAAGGGTAGGTTATTAAAGAATAATAAAAATGTTAATTCAGACCTTTTATTTGGATGATTATAGATTTAGAGAGTCTTTTGATTTTTATTGTTACTTGTTTTATCAAAAGAAAATCTATTTAGTTTCTTCTCTTTAGAGGTTTATCAAAGACTGAAGAAAATCTCACCCAGTTTCTCTGGGCCAATCTTGGTCTGAGTCCGGATCTCATCCACACTTAAGGACTCCTTCATTTTGATGAGAAAAAGCTTTTCTTGGCATTAGTTTAGCAAAAAAGCAATGTTAAAAGGCAATTTTTTTTTTATTACATTTGGTCTAGAGTCACGTTTTCTGAAACTGTTTTAACATTTTGTAGCAGAAGATGATTACTGGAATTCTTCCTGTAAAGTTTATAAAAGGAGAAAAATATACCACATGTCATTAAAAACAAATCAAAATTTATTCAGTAACTGAAGCTTATTTTTGTAAGTCAAGCAGCCACATTTATGGTGTTTGATATAATGTAGAAAAATATTTTTGTTATCTCTAAGCTTTTACAGTAAGGAGAATAACAAAGGAACAGATGTTGATGTTGGTAGGGCAATGAGAAGTTTTCTTTTATATTCCTTAGATTTCAGTTTGTGACTATGTGTTATAAAACTTCATAAATGTTTGCCAACCAAAGTCTGGATTTATGCCATCAGTTTTACAGGACAAAGTATAACTTCTTCATAGGGTTTCTAAGCCTGTAAATTGCCACATCTTTTGCCCGCAGAGCAGCTGGGAGTTTTAAACAACCAGCCTTTTGGTTAGTAGCCAAGCACTTAAGTGCTGTGCCACCAGGGCTCCTTTAAATGTTTGCAAAGGACATAAATTATTTAGTACTGTGAAGGGACCAAGGCTAGCCAAGTGAAACATGGAGGCTATACTGATGGGTTGGCAGAAAATCTGTTTTACAGTAGACTCCTAGTAGGTAGAAAATAGCCTGGCAAGTACTTGCCTTCTAGTGAGGACAGGATAACTGTAATTAGTCCTGAACCTTCCAGGATGCTGAGAATGAAAGGGCTGTTTGAAAAGCAGTAGAAAAGTTTTTCTATTATTAGATCTTTAATTCCCAGTTGTCTTAGATTTCTAACATCCAATAAAATTTTGTTTGTTTTGTTTTGTTTTGAGTTTTTTTGCTTTAGTTTTTGTTATGTGGTTTAAGGTTTTGTTTTTTTTATGGTTTTTAGTTTTTGTTTTGTTTTGTTTTAACTTTTTGTTTCTTTCCACCTTTTCAAGGTCCAAATAGATATTCTTTTCAAATTATAGTGAATAGAAATTGTTAATCTCACAAACTCCTTCAGTTCTTTACCTTCATCTCTGCCCCTGTTACATTCAGTAATCAGGGATGATTCGAGCCCAGTCTAGTCCCTGAAAGATGGACTGTAGGCGTGTAGTATGGTATGAACTTCTGTTGAAGGGGAATATGTATTGAGCTCTGATGTCGAGTGCCAATCTGCCTTCTGTGGCTACGTGCATTCACCTTTCTCTTTAGACTTGCTATGGATGGGTTTAAAATGTAACAGAGGCTTCTCCAAGCATACTTGTCTGCTAGGAAGCTCATCATCTCTTCTGCTGGTGCTCTTTCTCTCTCTGGGGAGTTTGCCATGATTATACTTCATATTTAGATTCAGAAATTATAAGTAAAAATATTTTCACTTAACCAAGAAACAAGACAAATTTATTAGAAGGCCCCTGAGAACCCAATTAGTCTGCTATCATTTTCTGAAAGAATAGTAACTTAATATTCTCTAATTATACTCTCTATATTTAACCTTGTTGTAATAGGTTCTTTATTATCAGTGTTAAAAATAAAAGAAGGAAGTGAAACTATTGTTTTAAATTTCTTATCTAAAATGCAAAAAAAAAGGTTTTGTGTCAGTTGTACGGCTGCATCTCAGTTGTAACTTTATGCCTTACTGTACTGCCCAGTTTAACACTTAATAGCAGGGTATTTTTAAAAGTGACTCTTCCCAATAGTGAGTCTGATATTGACATGTTGAGTCGAAGAAAAGTTTTTCTGGTCAATAGCCATGGGGATATAAATACTCAGACCAAGAATGATTATTGTGTTTTCTAAATAGACAAAACCTCATTAATTCAGTCTTTAGAGGAAAAATATCCTTCATTAGTGAAAGTGAAAATAGTAGAATTCTTCTAGGAATTCTCAACAATAGTTTTATTGTAAATTAGAATTAAACCAGATAATAAAAAGCCACTTTAAATGAATAACTAAAATTAATGGGAAATATCATTATTTATTAAATTGTCTTTAACAGACATGATCTCTGAAGAAGGATCAGTTTTTGTTTATTTTTTTAAAGTTTCTGCTTTAGTTGGCAAAATACAAAATTGCTATCATGAAAATGTGTGATTACTTTAAAAATGTCCAAATATTTATTCTCAGCTAAACCCATTGCCAGTGAGTCAGGTTTCCAAAGCCGCAGTCTTCATGGAAAGCCACAAGTTTCTCCTTCAGAGCAGCTGGTGGGTTCAGCTGGCCTCCTGTCAGTTGGGAACCCAGTGCTTAATCACTGTGCCACCAGGACTCCTTTAATCTCAGTTACTGATTTTATTTCACTTTGGACTTCCAAACAATTTGTGGGCAGGAAGTGCTTTGCTGACTACAGTTTGAGTAAAATTGTTCTGTTCTGGTGATATAGTCTGTGGAGTTACATGGCTAACCCAAAGGCTGTATCTCACTGGCATTTGCAATCTGCCACCATCCTGAGAGAGAAATATCGGCAGTCTCCTTCTGTGGGGTTTACAACTTCAGGACCCCGTCTGTGCAGAGTCAGTTATGAGCCAGTTCTGACTCAAAAGGCAATGAGTGTTTGAAGTTTCAGAAGTCTTCAAGCAGTTTAGATATTTCTCTCAAAGCTAGTGTCATGGTTTTTAGTCACTTGGCATTATTCTCTTGTCCAAATTATCATTACTTTCCAAACAATGGATTCTGACTATAAAATTACAGTTGTTTGTGGCCCAGAGACTCACTTAAGGTCACCAGAGTTGCTTTTCTTTTGGTTGACTGTACTGACAAGCTGTGTTCTTCAACATGCAGAGAAGAAGCAGTATCGGGAATCTTACATTAGTGACAACCTGGACCTTGACATGGACCAGCTAGAAAAGCGGTCACGGGCCAGTGGGAGCAGTGTTGGCAGCATGAAGCACAAGCGCCTGTCTCGTCATTCCACCACCAGCCACAGCAGTTCCCACACCTCTGGCATTGAGGCAGACACTAAACCCAGGGACACAGGGCCAGAGGACAGCTACTCAGGCAGCGCCATCCACCGCAAGCTGAAAACCTGCAGTTCTATGACAAGCCACGGCAGCTCCCACACCTCCGGAGTGGAGAGTGGCGGCAAGGACCGGCTGGAGGAGGACTCGCAGGATGATGGTAACTCAGCCCGGATTGCCTCCTGCTTACAGCACTGTCCTCTTGCTGGCTGTTCTCTATTTTTCCCACCCATTTTATTTCAAGTGTTATTTCTGTAGAATTGATGCCTGGTAGAGGAGAATTGAAGCAGTAGAAGGGGAGTCTTACCATGCCCCCTAGTGACTTGATTATTTTGTTGTGCACAAAGCATCCCTCTAATTATTCTTTGTGGGTGCAGACCTAGGATTGTTTGGGATCTTAAGTCCTAGTAGTTTATAAGGCGTTGAATTGAGGTTAGGTTTTTATGTCTGTATTTCTGATTCCCAAGTTAAATAAGACAGTGATTAAGAGAGCAGAGCACAGTACAGTGATAGTGCAGAAAACATACATGCTTCTGGCGGGAGGATGGGGAAATTATGAAGATTTGAGACCAAGCTATTTGTTTAATAACTAAGCTTGTTTCCATTGTCTACCATGTGACTGAGAGAGAGAGAGACGGATGGATAGATAGATACATAGATAATAGATAGATAGATAGATAGATAGATAGATAGATAGATAGATAGATAGATAGATAGATATAAGAATATCCAGGTAGACACAGTGATGGCAGTAATGGAATCACATGTGTCAGAGATTGTGAAGATGGCACTGGATAGGACAAGCTTCACATCTTTTGTTCATAGAGTCACTGTGAGTCATACTTGACTTGAAGGCACCTAACAACAACATGATAGGTAGGTAGGTAGATCAGTAGATAGCACCTGGCTGATAGGAACTTACTCTATTGAAGAGATGAGGTCTGTAGGCTAAATCCACTAAAATTAGTAGTTGTAGGTCTGTTTTATATCATTACTGATTCTCAACCAAATACTGTTTCATTTAGATTTGGAGAGAACATAGTGACTCCATTGACAGAAATTGAAGAACATATATTCAATTACAGTGGAATTCATTTAGATCGCAAATAAGTTATGGATTGAATTAAGAGTCTATAACAGGGAAATTGATAGCTTAGTGAACAATCTCATTCTGCCTATACCAACAGTTTATGTTTTTCATTAGGCAAATGTCCCATCATCCCCCATCTTTCCTTAGTCATAGCAGCATGGTCGGATAACTGTTCTTTCTTGAAGAATAAGAGATAGAGCTTTAGAAGACAGATGGGAAGACAGAAATCATATACTCTGAGAAAAGCTATATAATTATTCTTACTTGAATATAAATTTGCTAATAAGCTTCTTATGTAGGAAATTCTAAGAACAATTCTCAATTAGATGATACTTCCCCACAAGTATGGATTCTGACCAACCTTTCCTTCATGTTCTTGAGTATATTTTCCATCTTCTGTGTTAGAAATAGAGATGTTGGTTGATGACCCCAGAGACCTGGAACAGATGACTGAAGATTCCTTGGAAGTCAGCCCAGACATGTGCATTTATATCACCGAGGACATGCTCATGTCACGGAAGCTGAATGGACACTCTGGTGAGCTCTGGGAAATTCTTAGCACTGTATTATTCTGGAGGTGCAGATGTGCCTAAACTGGAAAGGGTAGACTGGAAGTGATGGATCTAGAGCAGAGAGAAACTTGAAGATAAGCCTTTGCTTATATTCAGAGTAGTAAACCATAGAATCTGTGAAAGACACTGAAAAGGAAGGGGAGAAGCGCACAGAATTAAAAATTAACATCTTCTGCCCCATGCTTTGGACTAAAGATAGTTGTGTAATGGTGAGTTTTTCGGTTTTTGTTATTTGAAATCCACTCATCAGAGAATGATGAGACATCCAGAGGACTCTCTAGGGCCTTCCAGGCCCAATCTTCTCTTTCATATGAGGTCTCTGCACTTTTTTAGTCTACACTCCTCTTTATTGTACATAGAAAGGGCAAATACTGCATGACTGGAAGCAGAAGTCGGGGTTCCTGGTATATCCTCCTTACACCCATCATTATACTCTAAGTAAGTACGGGTGTTTCAAATCTACCATCTGCTCTATGAGAGAAAGATGGGCAGTCTCCTGTGATTTACTGCGTCTAAAAACCCACTAGAGGGTCATCTATGAGTCAGTTTCTATTTGATGTAAGCAACAACAAACAAGTGAAAGTCATTTTTGAATATACATTCTCAATGATATGGACATTGTAGTTGCTTGGATGTTTCTCTGTAAGTATATATGTGATTTGAAAGAAAGTGGTTTAAAATATATACACATATACACACACTAAAGTGCCTATGGGAAGGGCTTCATGAGGGAAGCCAACTTTTTTTCCCCAGCTATTTATTTACAGTTTGTGTTCAGTGCAAATCAATTCCATGACATGAGAAGTTACTATGAATCAAAGCATAAATATAACAAACAAAATATACAATCCAAACAGATGTACAGCATTCAGATATGAAGTAGAAGGGAGTGTTCATTCACACACACAGACATTTGAGATTTGTTGAATCTGGTTGTTTCCATATGGAGGCTTCTAACCATGGGGGGAAATGATTTTGGTTTTAAAAGCTTTCATATTAGATAACTGGAATATCTAAGCATCAGTGCATGACCATCCAAACAAAAGACTTCATGGAATGTCTAATTTTAAAAAGCTTTTGTAGAATAGTTTTACCTCCATGAAAATCAGGAATGTCTTCATTCCGTCCTTTAGTTGACCGAATTATTGAACATTTAAAATTTGCAAGACACAGGCTAGACTCTGAGTCATTATCAGGCACTTCTAGGGTTAAGGGAGAAGACAAAAAGTTATGAAAATTACATTAGTCAAAGTTCTTTTTTCTAAGAGAATCATTTTCTTCAGACGCCATTGGTCTTATGTATCTGGGGTTTGTGTATGCATTTGCTCCATCTATTTGGAATAAATCCATTTTCATAAGTTTACCTTCAGAAAACATCTTCTTGGGGCACATCACTGAGATGCCATGTTCGTATAGGGCAGTGCCATAGATTGCTGCTTCAGAAAAGTTAACCATTTTCTCCTGAGTACTCAGGTGATTAAAGGCTGTTTTGATCTGGAAGGTACATAACTGAATGTTCACTAGAGCCTCCCATTTTGGTCTCTTACCAATGGCATTTTTTCTCTAGGAGAATATGCTAGAGAACCCCTCAGTCAAGAAGAGCTCCCAGGAACGGAGTGTGTTTCAAGTGTAGGCCCTGTACTCAGCATTCCTTGTGCACTCACTCTTTGTCATTTACTTGCCCCACTGTCACTTAGTTGATTCTGACTGATAGTGACCTTGTAGGATAAAATAGGCCCACCTGATAAGGTTTCTGAAGCTGTAAATCTTTATGGAACTAGACTGTCTAGTGCTTACATATCTCTCATGTCTTACAGATAGTACTGCAAGCCACAAACCTTTCAGTTAGTAGATGAATACTTAACCCACCACAACACCAAGATTCCTTTCTATTAGGTAGATACTGTTATTAATTGCAGTAATAGAGGAGGGGACTAAAACCAGAGAGGTTGAATGGTTGGCCAGTACAGATAGCTAATTAATTACTTGTTTAGGCCTGGTTCCAAATTAGTCTGATTCCAGAGACTAGCACCTCTACAATTAACCAGCATATGCCCAAGTGAAAATGAAACCTAGCTGATTGACTTACTGCTACTCAGGAGGAGGTCAGTGTAAAATGTGTGTTAAATGAGAAGAGATCTTAAATGAGAAAGAAAGCTTTATGAACTAAAAAAGAGTTCTATACACACACATAAAATCTTTGGTTTTTATTACTGATGTTACCATAAATAAATTAATTAGAAGATTTTTTAAAATTCAAGCTCCAAACGCCTTCCTAAACTCTAACCTCACATTTGTTCCATTCTCTACTTGAGAAGATGAGAGAGAGAGAAGACAGGATGAACACGTTTTCTCCTCATTATCTACTACCAAAGAATCATATTGAAAGTTTTCAGTAATGAATAATAACTTCAAGTTTGATTTTTTCTTTTCTTTTTTTTCCTTCTGTTTTACATTAGGATTGATTGTAAAAGAAATTGATTCTTCCACCTCCAGCTCTTCAGAAACAGTGGTGAAACTCCGTGGCCAGAGCACCGATTCTCTTCCACAGGTATTTGAAAAAGAGTTGAAAATTTTCATCAGCAGTTGATGCGTGTGAGTGTGCATGTGTATGTGCCAGACGTTAAAAGTAAGATACTTTGAGGAAATAATTCTTGCCAGATCTTTCTGAATTTATGTATCATTAGCTGGTCCAATTTGTTTGAGTTGGCTTTTATTTGTATAAGTTATGTGTTTTGTTCTACACTTTATGAAGATGGAAGGCCTCGAGTCTTTAGGCTTCAAATATCGTGTGTTTTCTTTGTTGACTGACTTCAACCCCTTGGGAAAACAATTTCCTTGTTGGAGATAGTGTGACAGAAATGTTTCTGTTGTTCTTGTTAAGTGCTGTCAGGTTGACCTTGACTCCCCAATCCTGTGTCTTCTCATAGTCTGTGCTGTATTGCTTCTTTTTTTTTCTTTACATATATTTTTGTTGTTGTTGTTTTATACTGGTTTGCATACCAAATTAATATACATTATGTTTCACACATTCTTTCATTCGTGTTATGTTTCATATGCTCATTCCCATACATTGCAATTTATTAAACCAGTAGCCATTGATCTATGCCATTATCACTCCATCTTTTCAGGTTCGCACTGCGTTTTTCCTTATTCCTTTATCTCCTCCTTACACCCATCAAACTCTGCAACCTTGTAATTACCCTCTCAACTTTTCTACCTCTTTCCCCTTCCCCTTTGGACTTTTATACACATCTTACTAATTATCCTTCTATTTTTACAATAGTGATCTTAATGCAGGATTTGTCCTTAAGAGATTGATTTAGTTTATGCAGGATACTGGTTTCTAGCCTCTCCCATGTTATATAGTATTTTTTTTTTATTTTAACTCAGTTGCCCTGAGTGCTACATAGTATTCCATTGTATGAATGTACCATCATTTCTCAGTCCATTTGTTTGCTGATGGTAATATGGGCTGTTTCCATATTTTTGCTTTGTGAATAATGCTGCTTTGAGCTTAAGGATACAGATCTTGGTTTATATCTTAGTTCTGTTTTCTTAAGGTTATTCTAGCAGTGGATTAGCTGAGTCAGATGGGATTTCTGTGTTCAGCTTATTGAGGAAATGCTAAACTGCCTTCCAGAGAGGTTGGGACACTTTACAATTCCACTGACAGTGTATGAGAGTTCTAATATCTCCACATCTTCTCCAACATTTATTGCTTGCTGTCCTTTTAAACTTGGCCACTGCTACTGGGATAAGATGGTATCTCATTGTGATTTAGATTTGCATCTCTTTCATTGCCAAGTATTTTGAGCATTTCTTCATGTGTCTATAGACCATCCAAATGTCTTCCTCTGTGAAAAGTCTTTTCATATCTTTTTCCCCATTTCTAACTGGGTTATCAGTTGTTTTGTTTTTTGGGTTTGGTTTAGATTTTCTGTTTTTGTTGTTTGTTTGTTTGTTCTGGTTTTGGGGGGTGTTTTTTTTTGTTGTTTTTTTTTTGAAACCTTGTGCTGTTCTGTAAACTTCCATTATTAGACTCTTGTCTGAGATGGTATTGCCAAATGTCTTCTTCCCAGTCAGCAGGCTTTCTTTTCACCCTATTGGGAAAAATTTTTGATGCACACAGGGTCTTAATCTTTAAGAGGTCCTGTTTATAGAAGTTATCCTCTCCTAATTGTAGATTTGTGGCCAGATGTGCCAGCCTTTTTATAACATAGTCTAGTGGCAAGAAGTTGTGCTACAGTCCTGAAGGCATGTGTTTCGAGGCCACCTGCTGCTCCACAGGAGAAGTTTGGGCCGTCTCCTCCTGTACAATTAACTGCCTCTGAAAACCCACTGGAGGGTTAGTTATGAGTCGGTTCTGACTCTAAGGTACATAACAACAGGTCTTCTAACTTTGGTCCCATTTTGTCTCTTATGATGTTTATGGTTTTGGTCTTTAAACCTAGATCTCTGATGCATCTTGACTTGATTTTGTGGATCCTGCTTTAGCTTTCTTCAGATTGAAGTCTGGTTTTTCCAGCACCTTTTGTTGAAGAGGTTGTCATTTCCTCATTTGATAGGTTTTGTTTCCATGTGGAATACCAGTTGACCATAGGTAGGTGCATTAATTGCTGGGGTTTTTTTTACTCAGTTTAGTTGGTCTATGTTTCTGTCATTTTTCCAGTACCAACCATAACCATAATAGCAAAACCAGGCAAAGACATTCCCAAAGAAGAAAATGACAGATCTCTCTCATGAATAAAGATGCAAAAATCCTTAAAGTCTTGGCCAATAAATTCAATAGTACATCAGAAAAATAATTCATCATGCCTGAGTGGGACTCATAAACGGTATGCAAGGATGGTTCAACATAAGAAAAACATTGTAATTCATCACATTAACAAAACCATGAACAAGAACCACTGTATGTTATTACAGCCTTACAGATGTGCAGTAGGTTTTGAAATCAGGGAGTGCTATGCCTCCTATTTCATTTTTGTTTTTCAGAAGTGTGCTGCTTGCTCAAGGTCTCTTTTCCAAATAAACTTGTCAGTTGCCTTTTCTGTTTCTTTGGAAAATTATTTGTGTGAGGATTGCTTTTAACATGTAGACTGCTTTTGGTAGGATTGTCAATTTTTACTTAATTATAAGTATTGAGTCTACTTATCCATGATATTGGAACATTTTCCTTTTATTTGGGTCTCTTATTGTCTTTCAGAGTAGTATTTTGTTGTTTTCTTTATAAAGGCTTTTTCTTTCTCCAGGTAGGTTTTCTCCCAATTATCTCACTTTGTGGTTGGCTATTGTAAATGGTATTGCTTTTTTAGTTTTCTTCTCTGTGGTTTTTTTGTTTTGTTTGTTTGTTTATTTACTGTAGAGGAATCCCACTGGGTTTTGTGTATTGATCTTGTATCCTGCCACTCTCCTAAATTGGTCTATTAGGTCTAACAGATTTTTTTGTTGAGTCCTTGGGGTTTTCTGTCTACACTATCATAGTGCCTGCATATAAATAATGAGTTTTACAACCGTGAGGCTGGCATTGGGGTGGGGGTAAGACTGAGAAAAACTGGATGAAATATGTTTATGGCATTGAAGTCTATGGGGGAGAGAATAGTCTAAA
>NW_006399890.1:8485427-8486982 GCF_000299155.1 Elephantulus edwardii | reverse complement strand
GTCAATCTAAATGCCTCTTGTTTCATTCTCTTGTCTTATTGACCTAGCAAATACTTTCAATATAATATTGAATAGCAGTGATCAAAGAGCACATCCTTGTTTCGTCTTTTTTTACAAAGGACCCAATTCTGCTTATTGAGCAGGAAGTCATTGTGAAACTATTGAAGGCACAAGCACAAAGTCAGAAAGCTAAATAAAAAATTAAGTAATTTTTGTTGTTGTTATGTGCTGTTGCGTTGGTTGTGACTTATAGCAACCCTATGTACAAGAGCCCTTAACTCTGCTCTATCCTGTGCCAACTTCACTGTCTCTGACACACCTTCTCCCATCTATCACTAAATCGATCCATCTCATCGAGAGTCTTCCTCTCTTGCACTGTCTCTCCCTTCTCCCAAACATTATGTCCCTCTCCAAGGAATAGTCCCTCCTTGCAACATGCCCAAAGTATGTCAGACAAAGCTTCAGAATCCTTGCCTCTAAGGAGCAACCTGATTTCACCTTCTCCAGGCCAAACCTATTTGTTCTCCTAGAAGTCCTTAGTATATCCAATACTCTTCACCACCGCAGCTCGAAGGCATCAATTCTCTTTCTATCATTCCTAGTCATTGTCCAGCTCTCCGAAGCATAGCACGCAATTGTGAAGACTATTGCCTGGATCAGGTGCACCTTAGTCTCCAGCCTGATGTCATTGCTCTTCAGTACTCTGGAGAGGTCCCTGACAGCTGACTGTCCCAATGCATTTCATCTCTTGATTTCCTGGTTGCTGGTACCAAGAGTGTTGATTGTGGAACCAAATAACCTAAAACTGTTAACTATCTCAATCTCTTCACCATCCATACTGATGCTGCCAATTGGCTCAGTGGTGAGAATCTTTGTTTTCTTGATGTTGAGCTTCAATCCATATATAACGCTGCAGTCCCTGACCTTCTGCAGCAAGCTCTTTAGGTCCTCCTCAGTTTTAGCAAGCAGGGTTGTGTCATCTGCATAAAGCAGGTTGTTGATGAGTCTTCCTCCAATCCTGATGCCGCATTCCTCCTCGTACAGCCCAGAGTCCAGGATGATCTGTTCTGAATATAGATTGAAAAGGTATGGAGACAGAATACATCCCTGGTGAATGCCCTTCCTGATGTTGAACCATGAAATGTCTCCCTGCTCTGTTCTGACGACTACCTCTTGGTTCAAATATAGTTTTCACATAAGCACAATCAAATATTCTGGGATTCCCATTTTTCTCAAGGTTAGCCACATCTTGTTATGATCCACAGAGTTATAAGCCTTTGCATAGTCAATGAAGCACAGATAGACATTCCTCTGATACTCTACCAAGGTCCATCTAACGTTAGCTATAATTTTCCTAGTACCACAGCCTCTTCTAAACCCAGCCTGCACATGTGGCAGTTCTCTCTTGACATGTTGCTCCAGTCATTTTTGGATAATTTTCACAGAATCTTGCTTGCATGTCATATCAATAATAATAATTTCCGCACTCTATCAGGTCACCTTTCTTTGGAATGGGAACAAATATCAATCTCTTCCAGTCAGTTGACCAGGTCGT
>NW_006399890.1:8483496-8484432 GCF_000299155.1 Elephantulus edwardii | reverse complement strand
CCGTTTCCAACTTTTGCATTCCAGTCACCCATTATTATCGATGCATCACTATTTTAAGTAATTTTTAAAAATCACCAATGATTAGTGTAACAGGATATATTTATTGTAGGTAAATTAGATCCCAGTCAGATCCCTAAAGTTCCTCCTCAAAAGTGTCAACACAATGGATAATGTTTTTAAAAAAAAAACCCAGTGCCAAAGGCAAAGACAGTCTCAGCTGTCTCACCTACTAGACTATTATTAGACTTGAAGATAATTTTAGGAAAATGGTTCCTTAAAGGTTCAAGATTTTATATAGTAACACCAGGGGGTCACTTACTCTTTAGAATAATCAACCATCTAAAAGGTCAAAAAAGAGCAACATTTGCCCATGAGTGAAGACAAGAAGGGATTAATGGAAGGATTAATGGGAATGAGAATTATAGAGAAGTGGGATTACACTGTGAATATTTAATATTATAAAACAAATTGTAGAAGGAAAAGCTACAAGCTGATGGGGAGCTCCTTAAGACACTAGACAGTTGTAGCTCCAAGGGCAATAAAAGCCTTTTCCTCTAATTGTGTTGTTGTTATGTGCTGTAGAGTTGCCCGTGACTCATAGCTCAGAACCTTTCCCTGTCCTGAGCCAGTCTCACTAGTTCCGACAAACGAACCTTCATTGCCTCAGTCACTGTATCAATCCTTCTCTTCTGGGGTTTTCCTCTCCTGCGCTGTCCCTCCATCCTTCTAAAGATGATGTCCTTCTCTCAAAAGACCAGTCTGTCCTGGCCACATGCCCAAAGTATGTCAGACAGAGCTTCAAAATCCTAGCCTCTAAGGAGAAACTTGGTTTCACCCTTTCTAAGATAAACCTGTTTTTTTTCTTGGCTGGAGACTCTTTTCCAGCACCACAGTTTGAAGGCATCGATTCTTCTTCTGTCATCCATAGTCATTTTC
>NW_006399890.1:8470740-8481106 GCF_000299155.1 Elephantulus edwardii | reverse complement strand
TAATATTCTGTTCCAAAATCAGCCTCAATCTTGTTTAGACAGCTGATAATGAGTTCTGTATTGTCTCTTTCTATAGATAAAACCAATTTGATACTTGTATATTCCTTTAGGTAGATCCATGTATATAATTGTCATTTATGTTATTCTGGTTTTCTGTAAAAAGGTATGAGCAATGAATAAATTATTGATTGGAAATAAAAGGGGGGAAGTTTTTTAAAAAGGTTCATTTTTCCAAAGGACACTTAGGTTCTATCTTGAATCAAAATGGTTTTGTCAGCTCCCTCTGTATTTCCTCCTGCTTATATTTGTCTTTTATTGCTTTATTTCTCTTGTTTTTTTTTTATTTGTTCCTATTTTACACACACACACCCTCTTTCCCCTTTTACCCTTTCATTTATTCTTTCTTTCTCTTACTTACATTGATAACCAGCCATAATGTAAACAGGAAATTTTCTTTTTTATTAAGTATTTTTCTGAAGAATTTTTTTTTCCAAGAAATGTTTAAAGCAGTATACATGGCCATGAGGATTAAGAGTGAGTTCCAGAGTAATATACCAGGGTTTGCATCCACTTCTTCCATTCACTATCCACTCTTGTACATAAGAATGTGGGCACAGCCAGGTACCAGAGTCTATACCTACAGAAAGCGAAGACTATCTGTGTACCTGCCTTGTGGTGATGAACACATGAATTCTCTTTGTGAAATTCTGTGAGAGCCTGGAGACTATACAAGAGCAAAGGTTCATCATGTGCAGGGAGTACAAAAATGACATATGTTACAGTCAAATATTTAATGGCATGTTCTCCTGGTACTGTTGCCTCTAGCAAAAGTGATAGTTTCCTCCAACAATGATAGTCCTTTATGTTGTCCAGAAAGGCATATAACCCCTGGTTGCCTTAAATAACCTGCTAAGTATCCATCTATGCATGTAATTATCTGAACCGTCTTTTAACCTATTTATATTTCAGCCACTACCACCTCTTGAGATAATGAGTTCCACAAACCTACTACCTGCTGTTAGAGCATTTGGCAGAACACAGCCACTTTCAGTGTGTAGGGACTGGCTCCTTCTCTGGTGCATGCCTCCCAGTCTTCTTCATACCAAGAAAATTATACTACTTTTCTATCCAAGAATTCTGGCTTTTCTTAAAATAATAATTATTCTGTGTACTTTTTTAAGTAATTGTTTTGCATTTCCATTTCTTATTACAAGAATAATGGACTGCAGCACAAGGGTGTTTCTAGTGAAAAACAAAGAAACAGTATTTTAACCAATACAACCTTATTTTTAAAGTTGTGTGAAAGAAGTGGATACGCTGATGTGAGCATAGCTGACTGTGACTTCTGCCTGCTTCATAAAGGGGAACTTTCCCCATCAATAATATCCTTAAGTAGCAAATAGATAGTTGCTCTGTTAGACATGCCACCCCCCATTCTCTTTTCCCTATTTCCACTGATCAATTGGATTCAGTATTCATTGTTGATTTACTTTATTCACAGACTTTATTCACAGTTGTGGTACCAAGAGCGGGGTTTATTAGGGAAATAGGTTGGGCATGGCAGAGGCAAAGAATCTCACATTACAAGTCCAGGTTTAGTCCAGAAGTCTCAAGCCAAATTAACAGAAAAACACAATTCCTTAATTAGTAAAAGTACTGGTGTCAGCTCAGCAGTCAAATTTAAATTATCCAGCAAGATTTGCCTCAGAACAGTTATAAGTCAGCTAGTCCTTCAAGCATCCGACAAGAACAACAAAACCTTTAATTGTGGCCTTTATCTCAAGGCCCCTCTGATTACACCTTGCCACAGTTTCTCCACAGCAGTGCCACAGCCTTTCCACCACCACCACCACCATCACCATCCAGTCTCCCTCAAGTCTTGCTCCTCAGTGTGAGAAGTGCATGCGCGCACGCGCTCACTCTCTCTCATCCTAGTCCCACAGCTGTTGATGAGTTGCAGGATCATGTATCTGCAGTTGAGGAAGCTGGATACCAGAGGGGCCTAACCTAATAATGACTTAGGACAGCCAACTTTTAAGCTAGCACCGCAGGTAGTATAGGACTTATAAGACAGTAGAGATATTAAAATTCCTGCTACATTTACTCATCCGTGCCTTGAGTTATTTGTAAAATGGAGAGAGTACCCGCTAGCTGTAGAGGTGTTAGGAAGATTTTAAGTTACTTAATGTATATGGAGCACTTAAATCAGGATCTGATATACAGATGCATCTGTCCCATCAATGTTTTAATTATAATTAGTGATACTGTTAATATTCTCCCCCCCCCCCCCGGAAACCAGATGCACAGATTGCAAGCCTCTATATGTATAAGGAATCTTAAACCTTTTATGGCATTGCACCCTGCCCCATTTGCAGCAGATTTTATTTACCTTTGCATTAGCCTGTGGTTGTAAAGTTGTTTAATCCTTTATTTTACAGACAGTATGTCGAAAGCCAAAGACATCCACTGATCGGCACAGTTTGAGCCTTGATGACATCAGACTTTACCAAAAAGACTTCTTGCAAATCGCAGGTCTCTGTCAGGACACTGCTCAGAGCTACACTTTTGGATGTGGCCATGAACTAGATGAGGAAGGACTCTACTGCAACAGCTGCTTGGCTCAGCAGTGCAACAACATCCAAGATGCTTTCCCAGTCAAAAGAACCAGCAAGTACTTTTCTCTGGATCTCACTCAAGATGAAGTTCCAGAATTTGTTGTATAAAGTCTTTCTGCTTGCAGCCCTACAAGCAGCCTGCTGTTTGCAAGAGGCTGTATAAGCCATGGGTTCCTTTAACTATTACTTATATTTTCTTCATCCCAAACAATGCTCTTTTCTTTTTTATTTGTGTTGGAAATAAAAGCCTTGGGACAATTGCACTTTAAATATTATGCAGAAGTAAACTGCAAAAATCAAACAGCAACACGAATGAGCTATACTGTTTACTAAACCTTCAGAATGTTGGACAGCTATAATGTGCTTGTTCATTTGTTTTGCTTTTAAGATCCTTTATGCTTAATGTCTCTTTGTTAATCGTATACAAGGTGTTTTATACCTATTTGTTTGTTTATAAATTTTTCACTGATCTCTCATGAAATGCTTGTGCTTTGAGGAAGGAGAGGGAAGGGTCTCGCCTTTGAACAGAGAAAACATTGCCTCATTATATAGCCGTTGCTGCCTGTCCCAAAGTGAACTCTAATGAAGAGGTCAAAAATCATGTGTTTCTAGAAAGCCAAAGATATGTACATACCAGAAGCTCTAGTCTAGAGTCTTGAAGACATGGATTAAGCAATAAGCAAAAGACTATGCATGTTGTGATGCCTTGTGACTTCTTCACGCCTGATCAGTGCCATATCCTCCACTTTGTTCTTCCAGAAAGTCTAGGTCTCAGCAGAGTTCCTCATCTAAGTAACAAATCAACTGTGCTCACATCATAATGCATTTTGTAGCGTTTTCAAAACTGGTTTATGTTAAAACTATGGAGTTGTATTTGATGTTTCTGCTTTGTGATGATTATATGTATGTGTGTGTTTTGATTTTCAGTAACTAGTTTCGGCCTAACCAAAGTACCCTTTGATATTTTTTTGCAATGTTTCTATTTGCATATCTAATACATATATAAATGCATAGGTCATGTGGGCTTATATATGTTCAGTGCTTACTTATCATTTTTGTTGCCATGACCATCTTATACATGGTCTCCCATGTTTAATATATTTGATACATTATTGGATGAATGAGATGATACCGACAGACAATCAACTGGTGTATGTAAAGTTAGGAACAACTTTTTTTCTTGGGTGTCTTTTGCTATGATTTTTAGCCCTGATTGTGTAATATAATTACTTGGAGAGTTTGGGGAAAACACCCAAACCAGGGTCTGAGTCCCAACCCAGATCACTTAAATCAATTCTGGTGTTGAGACCCAACTGGAATTTACTCTTACACATCTTCAAATGAATCTACCATGGAACAAGGTTGAAAATCAATGACCCCCAGAAAAGTTTTTGGTTTTTTCTTACAAAATCAAAGTATACAGGATATATTAATATATAAGAAAGGGCCATTTTTAAGTCAGTTACTGCTGTGCTGCTGTTAATGATACATAATGTAATCAAGACAGGAAAGTGAATCTATTAACCTTTTGATGTTATTAAAAGTGTACTTCATTCACACTTTATTTACGCTTCAGGAGAGAACTTCATAGCACAATATCTTTCTAGGAGATATTTTTGATGATTTAGTATTTTACATTTGTTTACCATATTTTGATATACCATTTTTTGTATCTGCCAGATTTTATTAAAAAACCCTGTATATTATTTTCTAAAAGAAAAAGTAAACCAGCCATATTTTTATACAAAATTATGTTTTCAAAGAAATAGATTTAGGGTACAGCAGAACATAAGCAGTGTTACCCGTGGATGGAGTCAGTATTATAGAACAGAGGTGAACTCAGACCGTGCTCCACCTCATGTGCCTGTATGCGGGTGTGACGTGGTCAGTGTATATGCAGCATATCCTTGTCTGATTAGCTTAGGCCGACTTTAAAATGGGGGGTGGAACTTCTATAGAGATGAATAGTCATGAAATTATTTTGCTTTTTGCTTTTATCAAATGCTTTAAAAGAACCAAAGTTTTGAATGTCAGAATGTATAAAAATGTCTCAGTCTCTATGTAAAGGGTAAAAATATGAAAGGATCATCAAATGACTGCTTATAAGTCATTTGATGAGCCATTTCTTACAGATGCTTGAGTGACAAATCCTGGTCAAGAATGAATTCTGAATGGCTCAGGTCGTGATACGATGTGTTTAACTCTTAGTTTTTCTTGCAGACATAGGAGAGGAAATGTATTTAATTAAGCAAGTAGCGCTTTATACTATTTTCTTTCTACTTTAGCCAGGATCAGGCCTTCAGAGTTTCACTAGTATTGGTGGTTTTTCACACCCACTTTCTAATTGGATTTATGAATAGCTTTTTTGGATTTTCAAACTGAAACAAGCTAAGAAATAGTTTTGCTTCTTAATCCTCTATTTGCAAGAGAATTATGTCTATATATATGTGTGTGTGTATAGGAAAATATGTTTTGAATAAACGACATTTTTTGTATTTGGAAATTGTTTTAAAAAATAAAAAAGGAAAAGTATAAAGCTGTTATTTATTCTGCCTTTGTTACATATCCATTGCTAGCCAGTATACCAATTTGGTATATATTGCCTCTACACTTTTACATTTGTATTTGCAACAATGAGCTTTATATTACATAAACTGTAAATAATCCTTTCTGTGAAAGGATCATCATATCCAGATGATACCAGACATGTAAAAGAAAACCATTATTTTGTAATTATTTCTGATAGGTATTTCATGGTAAGATTAGCAGTCAATAAAGTTACTTTATATTTGTCTTTGAACTGTCTTATTTTGTTACTTCAGTTCTCAGTTAAGCCCAGAGGCATTGAAGAGTCTTCTGGCAATCATCTTTCCTACAAGGCTGCAAGTTGAAGTACAGAGAAGTCCAATGTAATAGAATTCTGAACAAGCCTTGTCATTCTGGTGATGCTTCACTCAGTCACCGTGTCCTAACCACTGTTTCATGTAGTAGAACTGTTGTTTTTATTGTTATGTGCCATAAAGTCGCTTGCAACTCATAGCGACCCTATGTACAAGTGCCCTAAACTCTGCTCTGTCCTGTGCCAATCGCACTGTCTCTGACACTTCCATCCCAATTAAGCCGGTAATTGAATCAGTCCACCTCATAGAAGGCCTTCCTCCTGCGCCGTCCCTCCACCCTCCCAAGCATGATGTCCCTCTCCAAGGACCGGTCTCTCCTCACTACATGTCCAAGGTAAGTTAGACGGAGCCTCAGAATCCTTGCATCCAAGGAGCCACCCGGTTTAACCCTCTCCAGGACAAATCTGTTTGTTTTCCTAGCAGTCCATGGTATTCTCAATACTCTTCTCCAGCACCACAGCTCAAAGGCATCAATTCTCCTTCTATCCTCCTTGGTCATTGTCCAACTCTCTGATGCATAACAGGTGATTGCGAAGACCATGGCCTGTATCAGATGCACCTTAGTCTCCAGAGAGACACCACTGCTCTTCAGCACCTTGGAGAGGCCCCTAACAGCAGACTTTCCCATGGCAATGCGCCTTTTAATTTCCTGGCTGCTGGTGCCAAGACTGTTGACTATGGAGCCAAGCAAACTAAAGCTGTGTACAATCTCAATCTCTTCACCATCCAGTGGTGAGAATCTTTGTCTTCCTGACATTGAGCCTCAATCCATATTGTAGGCTGCAGTCCTTGACACTCTGCAGCAGGCGCTTCAGGTCCTCTTCAGTTTCAGCAAGCAGAATTGTGTCATCCGCATAATGCAGATTGTTGATAAATCGTCCACCAAACTTGACCCCACATTTCTCCTCATAGAGCCCAGCCTCCCGGATAATCTGTTCTGCATATAGGTTGAAAAGGTATGGAGATAGGATGCATCCCTGGCGTACGCCCTTCCCAATTTTGAACCATGCAGTGTTCCCTTGCTCTGTTCTGACGACTGCCTCCTGGTCCAAGTATAAGTTTCACATTAGAACGATCAAGTGTATGTTAGATGGAGCCTCAGAATCCTTGCCTCCAAGGAGCCACCCAGTTTAACCATCTCCAGGGTGAATCTGTTTTCCATGGTACTCTCAGTACTCTTCTCCAGCACCACAGCTCAAAGGCATCAATTCTCCTTCTATCCTCTTTAGTCATTGTCCAACTCTCTAATGCATAACAAGCGATAGCAAAGACCATGGCCTGTATCAGACGCACCTTAGTCTCCAGAGACACCATTGCTCTTCAATACTTTGGAGCATTAAATCTTTTAACCCTCGTATGCCCATAGAGTTGGTTCTGCTACTACTTCACACTAGAGATTATAGAGCCCAGGCTCCAAGTAGTTTAAGTCATGAGAAGAGGTAGTTGTTCACCCCAATATTAACTTCTAAATTGTGAGGACTGACCAGGCTCTATATTTTACAATATAACTTTTTTTTGCTTTCCCTTATTAAAATAACTATTGTAACTTACCAGCCCAACTGTCCAATCCAGTCAAATGGATTGAGAAATCATGGTACATTTACATGATGGAATACTACACAGCATGTAGGAGCAGTGATTTTTTAAAAGTTTGCTTAAAAGGTATACATTGTATTTCACACTATTCTTCATTCATACTGTGTTTCATACAATCATTCTCAAGCATCATGTTTCATAAAAAATCAACCACCATTGGACCTTGCCCATCATTACCTTATCTTTCTCCCGGATCCTTCCCCTTTCCTTGCCCCCCTCCCTCCACCTACCAAACTGTGCAACCTTGTGTTTTCACTCCTACATATTCTCACCCCCCCACTCCCACCTCTCCGCCCCCCTTGAATTCCCATACATGTTTTAATAGTTATTCTATTTTTACAATAATGGTCTTATGCAGTATTTGTCCTTATGAGACTGTCCTTATGTTCACTCAGCATTATGCTGTCCAGCCTCACCCAAGTTACATAGTATTTTTTAAATTGTTGCTCCTGAGTGCTGCATAGTATTCTATTCTGTGAATGTACCACAATTTCTCAGTCAGATCTATTGTGGTTGGACATTTGGGCTGTCTTCATGTTCTCGTGATGGTGAATAACTGTTATGAACTTTGGTGTACAAATCTGTGTGTCTCAGTTCTAATTTTCTTGGGTTATATTCCTAGTAGTAGAATAGCTGAGTCATATGGAGTTTCTGTGTTCAGCTTTTTGAGAAAATGCCAAACTGTCTTCCAAAGTGGTTGCACCATTTTCAGTCCCACCAACAGTGTATGAGAAGTCTCACCTCTCCATATCCTCTGCAACATTTATTACTTGCTGTCCTGTTAAATTTTGCCACTGCTACTGGGGTGAGATGCTATCTCATTGTGGTTTTGGTTTGCATCTCTCTTGTTGCCAGTGACTTTGAGCATTTCCTGATGTGTCTGTTGGCTACCTGAATGTCATCCTCTCTGAAAAGACTTTCCATGTCTTTGCACATTTTGTAACTGGGTTATCAGCTCTTTCCTCATGGAGGCCCAGGAATATTCTGTAAACTTTTTGTTATGAGACCCTTGGCTGAGATGGTATCGACAAATGTTTGTTCCCATTTGGTGGTCTACCCCCCCCATTGGAAAAAGTGTTTGATGAACACAGAGATTTAATCTTTAAAAGGTCTCATTCATCATTTTTACCCTCTCCAGATCGTGCATTTGTGGCTGTATTTGGCAGTTTCTTTATACCATAGTCTAAGCCTTCTAAGCTTGGTCCCAGTTTGTCTCTGATAAACTTAATGGTTTTTAGCTTTACTCCCAGGTCTCTGATCCTCCTTGAGTTGATTTTTGTGTATGGTGTGAAATGTGGATCCTGTTTCAGCTCTCTGCAGGTAGCAGTGAAGTTTTGCCAGCACCATTTGTTGAAGAGATTATCATTTCCCCATTTGATAGATTTTATTTCCTTGTCATATATCAGTTGACTATAAATAGATAGGTCCATTTCTGGGTTCCTGATTCTGTTCCATTGGTCTATGTGCCTGTCATTGTACCAGTACCATGCTGTTTTGGTTACTACCACTGTGTAGTAGGTTTTGAGGTCAGGGAGTGCTATGCCTCCCATGCCATTTTTGGTTTTCAGTAGTACTTTGCTAATACGGGGTCTCTTTCCTCTCCAAATAAATTTGACAATTTCCCTTTTGAGTTTCTTAAAGAATAAATTTAGTATCTGTTGGGTTTGTGTTGAACACGTAGATTGCTTTTGGTAGAATTGTCATTTTCACAATGTTGAGTCTTTTTATCCATGAAAAAGGCACATTTTCCCCATTTATTTAACTCTTTTATTGTATCTTGCAGAAATGTTCTGTAGTTTTCTTTGTACAGGTCTTTTGTGTCTCTAATTAAGTTCATGCCCAAGTATCTCCATTTGTAGTTGGCTATTATAAATAGTATTGCTTTCTTAGTTTCCTTCTCTGTGTTCTCTTTGTTACTGTAAAGAATCCCACTGATTTTTTTATATTTCTTGCAACCCTACTAAACTGGTCCACTAAGAAGCAATGATTTTGAAAATCACTAACTTGGGAGGGACTGGAGAGCATTATGCTAAGTGAACTAACTCAGTCCCATAAGTACGAATACTATATTTAAGACCTATTGTAGAAATAGAAAGATAACTAGTAAAACGTGCATGAGGATACAAGTGAGGGGATGGTAGGAGCAGAGGGGTGAGGATGGGCAGTGCAGTAATCATAGGGTCACTCTATTTGATGAGTATAGGGAGGGGTGGGTAAAGGAAATGGGAAAGCTCTGGTATGGAAAACTATGTATAAAAACTTTATAACTAAACCAGTATAAAATAAAAGTTTTCTTTAAAAACATAATCATCATTGGCTCTTTATTTTCATTTTTTAAAAGTGGTTGCACTTAAAACTGCATTTGCTAGATTAGATATGAAGGCAAAGTAACATCAAGGAAAGAGTTTAGAATGAATGATAATATTCAGACAAATTCCAACTGCAGGAAATTATCACCCCTTTGCTCCTGTTATCTTGGCTATAAAATGGAGATACTAATTCAGAAGCCTGTTGGAGGTTTAAATAAGATAATGATGAATATTACTCTGGAGACTATAGAGTAGGCCAGAACATTTTCAAATCGCAAAACTAAGCTTTTAAAAAACTGGTTTGGCAATTTTGAAAACACATAATCTCAAAGCAAACCTTTTTTTCTGGTGATAACTTGAATTTGACAGAGAGTCTGGTAAATTGTAAGAGTCACATGTTCATTGGAGGAGAAGCATGTCTAATGATCTGTGTGAGCATAATGATGTAGTACACTTTTTTAAATCCAGTTTTCACAGCCCTGCAAAGAGAACACTCATTTTACAGCTGAACAAGTCAAACTTGCCCCGTATCCCACAGCTGGTAAGTGGAAGACTAAGTCTCCAATCCTCATCTCTTTCCCAGTGCTGTCTTACATCCTCTGACCTCACCACCCTTAGAGAATGGACAGAATCTAACAAGGAAGATGGTCTGATTTTTATAGTATAATAAAATACATTAGACCTACACAAAATGTATGTAAGACAATACTTTGGCAAAGAGATTAAAAATGTGGGGAGAAAGAAGATAAAAGGTAAAATCAGAAGAGGTTTTATTATGAATAGGAACTGTAATTCGGAATTTAGGGCAGAATGGGATGAAGTACAGGCTGTCCAGGGAAAGTCATTTTTTTAATTTTTATTTTATTATTTTTGTGTGAGTGTACCGTCAAATCAGATCTGACTGGTACAGGAGGAGATTGTCCCTCCTTCCCCGGCAGAGCATCTG
>NW_006399890.1:8468078-8470605 GCF_000299155.1 Elephantulus edwardii | reverse complement strand
CTCCCAGTTTGTTCTTGTCCAAATGCCACAGTGCTTGTCAAAGCCAGTTCTGATTAATCTTCTTTGTCAGTGTATCCTTTGCCATTCCCTATCACTCCTCAGGGAAAGTCTTAAAGCAGAGGCAACAATACTCATTCAGAGACTTATAAGCTGCTTTTTTTTTTTTTTTTTTGCTGGTCGTTGTTGAGAGTCCTCAGGGTAGAACCGACTCCTGGCTGGCCCTCCAGTGGATTTTCAGAGGCAGTCAGTTGCTCATGAGGGACTGCCCATCTTTCCCCCTTGGAACAGCTGGTGGATTCGAACCACGTACCTTTAGCTTGTCAGCATAACTCCTTGACTCCAGCCCAGTCATGAAAGATGTTAGATACCCAGATAAGAACATTTAATATATTTTTTTCTAGAAAGCAAGTAGTCATTGAGGAAGCTTGTAGAAGAAAAGATACGGAGAGTTTGAGATAAATTATGAGAGTAGTGCTTTTAGAAGATGAAGAGGTATCAGACAGGAGATGATGAGAGCCTGAACTGAGGGTGAAATCAGAGAGGGGGAGGCTATATAGTGTCACAGAAATGTGTCACATACACACGGAGCTTTCTTCTTTTAAGCTAAATATTAGAGAAATTAGCCTTTTTGCCATACTCTGCAATAACTTTAGGAACACTAAAGACTACTTAACTCCTGTCTTGTATTATTTAAGCTCTGGGGACCTTAGTGGTAAAAAACTGCTCTGCAATTCCAAAGGCACTTGCTTCAAATCCACCAGCTGCCCTGAGGGAGGATGGACAGTCCATGTGACTAACTGCCTCCGAAGCCTGTTGGGGGATCTGTTAGGAGTCAGCTCCAACCTGACAGCACACAACTACTTTACAGTTGCTTCCTGTGCCTCTGGAATTTCCACAATGAATACAGATGACAGAAGAATTGATGGCTTTGAGCTGTGTTGAATAGTGAAACTTAGTCTCGTGTACTTGGGTCATATTGTCCGAAGGAGCCATCCCCTCAAAAAAGACACCATGCGAGAACAGTTGCAGACAGAGAAGACCCCCGAGGAGATGGACTGACACAGTGACTGTAAAAATGGCACAGCTGAGATTGTGTCAATAGTCCAGAGTAGGAGAAGGTTCAAATCAGTTAACAGAGTTGCTAGGACTCATAGTCCACTGAATGGCACCTAACAACTACACAAATACTCCAAATGTTAAAAATTAGTACAATGGCTCCAGTTACTTTAATACCAACAATTCTCAACCTTGGCTACATTAGAATAACTAGTTGGAGGATTTTTTAGAATTCTTAGTTCCTATATCATAGCCACAGATTTTAATTATCTGATCTAGGAGGGAGCCTGAACATGGGTACCGCTAAAAGCTCTGCAGATGGTGCTGAGGTGATGGTGGTGGTGGTGGTGGTATGTGCTGTCAAGTTGCTTGCAACTCATAGTGATCCTGTGTACAACAGCCCTGAACCCTGCTCTGTCCTCTGCCAGCTTTATTGGCTCTGACACACCTACCCCCATTACGTCAGTCACTGAATCAATACATCTCATTGAGGGTCTTCTTCTCCTGAACTGTCCCTCCACCTTCCAAGCATGACGTCCTTCTCCAAGCACTGGTCCCTCCTTGCAGCATGCCCAAAGTATGTCATATGAAGCTTCAGAATCCTTGCTTCCAAGGAGCAACCTGGTTTTATCCTATCTAGGATGAACCTATTCATTCTCCTAGCAGCCCATGGTATATTCAATACTCTTCCCCATGACCACAGCTCAAAGGCATCAATTCTTCTATCATCCCTAGTCATTGTCCAGCTTTCTGATGCATAGCAAGTAATTGTGAAGACTATGGCCTTGATCAGGTGCACCTTAGTCTCCAGACTGACATTGTTGCTCTTCAGTATTCTGGAGAGGTCCCTGAAAGCAGACTTTCCCAATCCAATTTGTCTTTTGATTTCCTGGCTGCTGGTACCAAGATGCTAAGGTGTAGCTGAGTCAAAACAATACCTTAGATAAAGAACTATAGGTCAATGAAGCTATCTACTTTTAATCCAGATTAGGGTAGGTTGAGTCTCCAGGGTGTCCAAGTACATTACATTTTCTCATGATGTTTTATTTTAGCCTATAAAACTATCTGAAAGTGGGTCAAGAAGGAACTAAATTTACTGTTTCAGAAACTCAAATGCGCCCACAGTCTAGATACTTGGTGGTTATGTACATATAAATTGTTAAATAAGTATATCCTATGAATACAGGAAAGGTTTTTTTGTTTTTTTCAGATACATTGAAATTTATATTTCATTTTCCTCATACTCCTCAGTTTAGTAGTGATTTTGTTAATGACAATCTCTACTAAAATTTAGGAAGCAACTCTCAGCAGTGTCCTCTGTACTCCTAATAACATTTCTTTTTTTAAAACTAGTTTTAATGAACATTTACAGGGATTTTGGGTTTTCATTCCTTCATTGCTGCACCATTCTCTCTACCCTCCTCCCCAGTTTGTTCTTCTTCCCCCGCCATCCAAATGTCTGTTTTAATTG
>NW_006399890.1:8465452-8467448 GCF_000299155.1 Elephantulus edwardii | reverse complement strand
ATGTTCTCCAGAGTCAACCATTTTGAATAATATTGCATGAGTTCCTTGTTTTTCAATGCAGCATAGTATTCCATTGTGCAAATATACCACAGCTTCTCTAGCCATTCGTTTGGTGATGGGCACTTAGGTTGTTTCCAAATCCTTGCTGTTGTGAACAAAGCTGCAATAAACATGGGTGTACAGGAAAGGTTTTAAAGTCTCCTCCCAATCACTTTCATTTGCCTCATCATTTCTCTAAAGTTTTTATGGTTGATCTCCACACTGAGGTTATGATGAAAATAAGCTAAATTCCACATAACACTTTGATTTTTGAGACATGCACTTTGAGTCAAAATCTGACCTCTGGAAACTACTCTCAAATGGTATAAGCCATTGTAGGTAATAGAGTTACATACTCAAGAAGTTAATGGAATGCCTGTAAACATGGCAGAGCTATAATTAACTAATTACAGAGAGTGGGCGTTTGCTCATCTCATGTCTATAGTAGTTGAGGTCTCTATGTATTACTGTCATTACTGTACAAGATGAATTTCACAAAGTCACGAAGTTTCCAACTTAGGAAAGAATTCTGTTCCAAATTTGCTTCAATATTGGTTGGTTGACATTTAGAATTCCAGCTTCCTTAAGGAGGCATACAAATGCCTATTCTATACAGATAGAATATTGGAGATGATTTTCTTTCTGTACATTAGGAGCCATCTTCAAACAGGCCTGGAATACAAATAAGGTAGGAAGAGTGATCCTACAGCTAGAGAGAGATAACAGCACCCCCAATGTACCAATAGTTCAAGCTTCAGCTTTCACTTCTTATAGTTTACATCTATTCCTAACCAAGGGGGGGGGGAAAGGTTCAGGCAAGTCATAAACAAATGAATCAGTTTTAAGACACTTTCTACTTGAGGTTTTATGAGGAACATATCTACTGTTTTCTCATCCACATCCTAGCGACAGTTCAGAGCTGTTCAAGCCTGCGTGGCCATTATGAAAGAGCCAATTGGAATGGGCCAACCACTAATATTGTCAGGCCTTCTCCTTCTTTCTACAGAGGTGATAGAGCGTAGATCTAAGAAGTACCCTGAGAAGCAGAAGCTCTAGGATGTTTAGATTCTACTTGTAAATTGCTACTGTTGTATGTGCCATTAGGTCAATTACAACACTATGAGATCTTATGAACAACAGATCTGACCCTTGCCCTATCCTGTGCCATCTTCATGCTCTCCAATCTTCTTGAGTCCATTGTTACAGTCACTGAATCAATCCATCTTGCTGAAGTTCTTTTTCTGACCCTCTGCCTTTCACAGAATGACGCCTTTTCCCAATGACTGGTCCTTCCTGACAACATGCCCAAAGTATATAAGATGAAGATTCAACATCTTTACCTCTAAGGAGCACCCTGCTTTCACTTCCTCCAGGACAAACTGGTTTGCTCTTTCAGCAGTCCATGGGATGTCTGTACTCTTCTCCAACACCACAACCCAAAGGCATCAATTATTCTTCTGTCATTCTTAGTCATCGTCCAACTTTCAGATGCACACAAAGCAATTGAAATTACTTCCATTTAGTTCAATTGCATTTTAGTCTTTAAACTGACATCCTTGCTCTTTAGCACTTTGCCTGGCAGCAGATTTTCCCAGTGCAACACATCTTATGATTTCTTGACCACTGGAACTAAGGATTTGTGGATCCAGGTAAAATTAGACCCCTGCCAACTTCAGTCTTTTCTCCATCCATCATATGGTCCCTATTGGCTCAGTGGTGAGGATTTTTATTTTCTTGACATTGAGATGCAATCCACATTGCAGGCTGTCATCTTTGATCTTCTAAGCAAGTGCTTCAAGTCTACTTCACTTTCTGCACAAAGTTGTGTTGCCTCCACAACACGGGCTGTTGATGAGTTTGCTTCCAGTTCTGATGCTGAAAGGAAAATTTAAAATAATAATAATGTCCCCAAACCCATACCTTTGATCTGTATTGTAAGAACCTATACCTTTGATCT
>NW_006399890.1:8444689-8458267 GCF_000299155.1 Elephantulus edwardii | reverse complement strand
GCCGGTCTGGGAAAAGCCCTAGTTTAGGGTCTTTCAATGCCACACTCTTCTTCAGATAGTACAGTTTCTCAAAAACCCTACCAACTGCTACTAGATAAAGGTGATACGGTATAAGGGAAAGACTAAGAAGCCTATGTTTGGGAGCAGAACATGGAAAAGGAGGCTGTAGTTGCCAGAGAAGAGCAAGAAAGCCTTGGAAATCTACAGATAGTAAGCCTCAAGGGTTTGGCTGAATACTGGTCAGCATGTGCATATTAAAAGAAATAATGATTCCGGAGAAATAACCACATACCAAAAAAAAAAGGGGGGGGAATAATCCCTGATGCTCATTTCCTGTTAGGTGCCTTTGAGTCGAGTATGACTCATAGTGACTCTCAACAATAGATGTGAATGCTGTTCTGTTCTGTGCCATCCTCACAGTCTCTGCCACACTGAAGCCCATTGCTGCAGTCACTGCATCAGTCTGCCAGGTTTCTATCCTCCTTTATCCCTTTCCAGGCATGATGTACCTCTCCAACGAGTAGCCGCTCATAGCAGCCTGCCCAGAATATGTGAGACACAGCTTCATCATCTTTGCCTCTGTGGAGCACTTTGTCTGTACCCTCTCCAAATATGTTTATTCTTTTTGCATTCTGTTCCACTACTCTTCTCCAACACTGCTTGTTCAAAGGCAGTGATTCTTCTTCTCCATCCTTATTCATTGTCCAGCTGTCAGATGCATAGCCAATGACCACAGCCTGGATCAGATGCACCTTATTCTTAAAACTGACAATATTGCTCCTCAATAATTTGAAAGGTCCCTCCCTGATTACAGACTTTCCCAAGGCAATACATGCATGTCTTGATTTTCTGTCGATACCAAGTGTATTGACTGTGGATCTTACTATTGACAAGTAAGAAAAAGTTATTGATGGTTTTCATTTTTTCTCCATCTGTCATGATGTTGCCTATTGTCTGGTGAGAATGTTTGTTTTCCTTGATGTTCAGATGCACTTCATACTGAAGGCCGTAGTCCTTGATCTTCTGTGCCAAATGCTTCAAGTCCTCCTCATTTTCAGCAAGCAAGGTTGTATCATTTCCACAACTCACTTAGGGTGGGAATAGTTTGCTTTCTACCAACCACCAAAAATAACACCTCAGGAATGTATCATCCAAGATTAAAATTTAGGTGCTGCCTAAGAAAGCTTTAAGAGTAGGTCTTAAAATGATCAAGTATTTCCCAATTGATCTGATTGTATCCCAGAGCACAGCTTAAGAGCATTTATGAGAACATAGTAATATACCCAAAAAGGCAGAATTCATAAGATCTGGAATCTAATAAATAATTGCTAATTATTTTTAAAAATTGTATCATCTATAAGGAACTGCACAGCTAAACCAAAGGCAGCATCTCTCTGAGCAAGTTCGTCCCTTTTGATCTTCCAACTCCAGCTCCTTGCACATTTCTTTATAATACTTTGCTTTGTCTTCCGAGTTTCCTGTTGAAATCTTCTGTTCAGCTCCTTGACTTTCTGCTTCCCTTTGCTTTGGCTTTTCAGAGCTCTAGTGCAATATTCAGAGTCTATTCTGACATCCGTCTCAATCTTTTCTTCCTCTTTGTAATACCTTTTGTATTCTTCGTGAGTAATATTCTTGATATTCTCTTTGGGGGAAGAGAGAAAGAATTGTAAGGACTCTTTAGAATATAATACTGAAACATTGCAAGAGTTGAAAAATAAAGGAAATTTCACAGAATACAGAGCAAAAAGACAATGAAATGAACATCAGAAATTATAGAGTTTCCCAACATCCAATGGTAGACATTAACATATATACCACAGACAGATAGAACTTGTATGCATACAATAGAAAGTCTTACAAGAATTTTTCATAAAAGTTACAGACATGCTTTTCCAAACTGAAAAGAAAAATGCAAGAAATGTCCAGAAAACGGATACTAAAGATCACTCCAGGTCACACTATCATTAAATTTTAGAGTACTTGAGATAAAGACATGATCCTGAAAGCTTCTATAATTGTTTAAGTATCTAAAAAAGGAATCATATATGGAGAAGTGAAACAAAATGGAGTTAATGTTTTCAATGGTAACACAAAGTTCGAAGACAGGAATACTGCTTTAAAAAATTATATGGGAAACAATTTTTTCAGACTACAGTTAAATACCTAAGGAATCAATCATAAGATTAGAACAGAAAAAATATTTTAACATTAAAGTATTTTGTAGTATATCTCTCATCTCTTCAGACTGAAAAAAATACTGAAGTATGTACTCTTACAAAACACAGGAGTAAATAAATTAAGAGAGAAAGAGTGATGAGGTCTGGGAAACAGGGAGCCTAACATGGAAAGGACTCAACAGAAGGCCAGTTGACAGCTTAGTGTCAGGCCAAAGGAGCAGCCAGTCCACACAGGCAGGGCAATGGAGAGTTTTAAGAGGGGTGTCTCCAAGGAGAAATGAAACACAACTTCAAACTAGTTTGACCTGCTCAGAATCCCCAGGCATACTGAATCAGCAATGAATGAATGGAATTCAAAATTCTCTGTAAATGTTCATTAAAATTATTTAAAAAAAAAAAAAGATCCATCAACTCAACTCATTGCCATGGAGTTGGACTCAACCTATAGTTGATCCTCTATTGAATTTCCACGGATGTAAATCTCACAGGATGAGATAGCCTTTCTCCCGTGGAGCCATGGTGGATTCAAATTGGTAGAGGCATGGTTTGGGTTAGCATTGACACTCTCTGTGGACTATGTCACTAGAGTTCAAGATCCCTAAGTGATGCTTATAGATCTAGATGGTGCCTGACTACCAATATCAACCATTCTGACCAGGAACATGACAGTAGGTCCAGGATGCTGTTGTTGTTTGCCATAGAGTCAGGCCTGACCTATAGCTGGCCCTCCAGTGGATTTTTAGAAGCAATAAATGGCACAGAAGGAGATTGCCCACCTTATTCCTCCGGAGTATCTGGTAGATTTGAACTATGTGCCTTTGGGATTGCAGCATAGCTTCTCACCACTTCTTACCACAACACCACCACTAAGATAGGCAGTTAGATTCCACTGACTGCTCTGGGGGACACTAGACCTAGCAACTTGCCCTCATAAATATCGTTGTTGCTGTGTGCCATCAAGTCAGAACCAATTCATAGATGACCCTCCGGGGAATTTTCAGAGGCAGTAAATCACATGAAAAGAGATTGCCTACTGTTCTCTCATGAAGTAACTTGTGGATTTGGACCATAAGCCTTTAGGTGTGCCACACAATTCCTTACCACTGAACCACCACAGCTCCCTTCCATGAAGATTACAGCCTAGAAAACCCTATGGGACAGGTCTACTCTGTCCTATAGATTGGCTATATATACATCAGAATCTCCTCTATGATACACAAAAATGGCACAGAACCTAGTTAATAACCAGTTTCTGTTTGGAGGAGATACTATATTTGTCTTGAATGAACAGAAGAATAACTTTGAGGAGGTAGAATGGAAGAGGCTGTTGTTCCCTGTCCGTGGGCTTGACCTGACTATGCGTACAGGCTATTTTAGGAGGTATTAGAATATTAATGAGAAGGGCTTGGAGAGCACTTGGGAGTTGTTTATAGCGAAAGTGCCAGGAGGTGAGGCTGATCTGCTTTCCTCCTCACACCCTGGGAAGTGTGGGGTGATGCTCTGTGAAAGGGATCTGGCTCTCGTTTCCTTGGAGAGAACAGCCAGCAGATGGCTGTCTGGTAACCTAAAGCCTTTACTGAAACGCCCAAGTCAATGGCTCCACCTGGCACTGAGACTGGGACTGACTCGGGTTTCAGCAATCGGCCTCCAGGGACTTAAGACAAAGATGGCAGAATGGGCTAGGGTAGAGAACACAGACGTGGGAAGCTGGGAGGCAGGGTGAAAGGAGGGGCAAAATAAGAAATGGACGATGAGGCTATCGCAAAGGTTCACACACCTGAATGATTCCCAGGAGCTCTGTGGAGCGTCTCTGAAGTCCACCTCTGTGTCAGGGTCTCACCTCATAGTGAATGACAAGCAGAAGCTTCTGACTTCTGGATTCTGATGCAGCCCTTCCTGAAACCACCCTTCAAAGTCCACAGTGCCCATCCCAGCAGCGCCTCCTGCCTCTCCTAGCAGCGCCTGCCTCTGGACCCAAGGCCTCCTCTATTTGAGCTGCTTTTCATCATTTCATGCCAAAGGAATGTTCTGAAATCTAGGTGGCTGGGGAAACACTGTTAAAAATCTGCCACATAATCTTTGCTAGGAATTCCTTTGATAGGACAAGCCATTATGGGAGAGATGGTTGTGGGGGTGGAGGGACAAAACTCTTCCTTTAAAAAAAAATTCTCTCTAGTCTCTGGTCAGGGTCTTTGAAAGGCAAATTACAAATATCCCTGCCCCCAAACAGCATATAATCAGTAAGCTAATTGCTGTTGACCCACACCCAACTCATGATGACTCCATAGTTGCCCAGGTAGAACTATGATCCATAGGGTTTTCAATGACTCATTTTTCTCAGATAGAAGAGCTTGTTTTTCTGAGATACTTCTGAGTGGACTCAAACCTTCAACCTTTTGGTTAGTAGCTGCATACATTAACTGTTTGTTAGACCTAGACACCTCCAACAGTTTCTTGTTCTTGTTCTTGTTCTTGTGTACCAGAGTTGGAACCAACTCATAGCTGACCCTTCGGTGGGTTTTCAGAGGCAGTTAATTGTAAGGGAGGAGATTGCTCATTCTTCTCCTATGGAGCACCTGGCGGCCTTGAACCATGTACCTTGGGGATTGCAGTGAAGCTTCTTGCTAGTAAGCCACCAGAGAGCTGAGAAGTGTAGAGTGGAGGTGGAAATTCACTAGTCAAACTACTGTACTCACAAGGAGATGGGGTCAAACTTGAAAATGCTGAACCACAACAAAACCCCTCAGTGCCATTTAGGAAGAACCAACTCATAGCTGACCCTCCAGCAAGTTTTAGAGACTATAAGTCTCTCCGGAGGAGACTGCCCTTCTTTGTCCCATGGGTCCACGGGTGGATTTGAACTGTCAGAGAGGCTCTGCCCCGGGGTTAGCAACACAACTCCCTACGGACTGCACGGTCAGTTACAGATGATAGACGTTCTACTTTTGAAGTGCGGTTTCTTCTCTTCTATATCAGATGCTGGAGCAACATGAGTGTAAATGATCTGAGCCATACCCTACAGATGGCGGGCCGGAGTACTTGGATAGATTGATTTATATATCTTTGTATAATCAACCCTCTTGACACCAGCAGTCAGGAAACCAAAAGATTAATGGCATTGGGGGAAATCTGCTGTCATGGGCCTCTCCAGAGTGCTGAAGAGCAATGATGTCAGTCCGTATACAAAGGTGCGCCTAATCCAGGCCATGGTCTTCTCAATTATTTGCTATGCTTCAGAGAGTTGGACAATGACTAAGGATGACAGAAAAAGAATAGATACCTCCGAGTTGTGGTGCTGGAGAAGAGTCTTGAACATACCATGGATTGCCAAGAAAATAAATAGGTTTGTCTTGGAGAGGGTGAAACCAAATCTTTCCTTGGAGGCTAGGATTTTGAAGCTTTGCCTCACTTTGGGCATGAGGCCAGGAAAGATCAGTCCTTGAAGGACATCACACTCAGAAGGGTGGATGGACAGTGCAGGAGAGGGAAACCTAAGAGAGATGGATTGATCCAGTAACTGGGAGGATGTGTCATAGTTAATGAGATTGCCTCAGGACGAGAGCTGCTGTACGTAAGCTTACATTGTAAGTGACTCAATAGCATATAAGAACAATAACATATTATGAGAGGTTTGGAATCAGGAGTGATATCCGCTTCCTAAATAGCATGCCTCCGGAAACCCTATGAGCTTCGATAAATGTCGATGGTTGTAGAGGGGCTTCAGGCTTTTTGTTCATGGGCTCACTATGAGTTGTGCTTGACTCCTTGACTCGGCTCGAAGGCAATCAACGACAACATCTACCTCTCTCTCTCTCTCTCTCTCTCTCCACACACACACATACATACATATCTGAGCCACTAGGTTGATACTTTTAACTCCCTGATATAGCCTTGGCTATTTTTCTATTTGGTTTTGGTGTCTGTAGTCACAGAGTTCAGCACATCATGTAGTTGTTGTTATGTGCTGTCAAGTTGCCTATGACTCATAATGACCCTATTTACAACAGTTCTGAGCCCTGACCCCTGCCCTTCCTGAGCCAGTCTCACTGTCTCTGACACACCTATACCCATTACTCCAGTTATTGTATCAATCCATCTTATCCTAGGTGTTCCTCTCCTGCACTGTCCCTCCACCAAGTATAATGTACTTTACCAAGGACTTGTCCCTCCTGGCTAGCTACCCAAAGTATGTGAATGGAGCTTCAAAATCCTAGCCTCCAAGGAGAAACTTGGTTTTACCTTCTCTGAGACAGACATGTTTGTTCTCTCGGCAGTCCACCGTATGTTCAATACTCTTCTCCAGCACCACAGTTCAAAGGCATTGATTCTTCTTCTGTCATCCTTTGTCATTGTCCAGCTCCCTGATTCACAACAAGTAATTACATATACCATGGCCTGAAAAGACACATGAAGAAATGCTCAAAATCACTGGCAATAAGAGAGATGCAAATCAAAACCACAATGAGTCACTCTAGTAGCAATGGCAAAGTTTAGCCAACAGCAAGTAATAAATGTTGGAGAGGATGTGGTGAGATAGGAACTCTTATACACTGTTGGTGGAATTGTAAAATGGTACAACCACTTTGGAAAGCAGTTTTTGCATTTCCTCAGAAAGCTAAAGATAGAAATTCCATATGACCCAACTATTCTACTGCTTGGAATATACCCTGAAAAATGGGAAGAGAGGCACAAATGGAGACTTGTATGCCAATGCTCATAGCAGCATTATTCACCATCACAAGAACATGGAAACAGCCCAGATATCCAACCATAATTGAATGTATTGAGAAATTATGGTATATTTGCACAATGGAATACTATGCAGCGGGCAGGAGCAATGACTTTGTAAATCACTACCTAACTTGGGAGCACTGGAGAGCATTATGCTAAGTGAACTAACTCAGTCCCATAAGGACAAATACTGTGTAAGACCATTATTGTAGAAATAGATAACTAGTAAAACAGGTATAAGGATCTAAGGGGGGAGGAGAGCAGAGGGGTGAAGAAGAGTGGAAACAGAAGAGGGGGTAACCATAGAGTTGCACAATTTGAAGAGTGGAGGGATGGATGAGTTAAGGAAAATGGGGAAAATTTGGTATGAAAAACAATGTATACAAACTTTGTAAGTAAACCAGTATACAATTTTTTTGAAAAAAACCACAATGGCCCAGGTCAACCAGGTCCTCTCAGTCACCTTTGCAGACAGTTCCCCCACTTTCACGTACTGCTTAAGTGACCTTTTGCTGGGTATTTTTCTTGGTTCTCAGGAAACATTTGTAAGAGATTTATAGGTCCTGCTCCTTAAACTTTATGACCTGGTGGAATTCATAACTTTTCAAAAGTCTTTTCTGACTTTTTAGGTTTTAAAGTCCTTATTTCTCTCCTTTATCCTATTTTTGTTGCTGTGAGGTGACATCAAGTCAGCTCTGACTCATAAACATAAAAAAAAACCCACAAAACCGAGCAGAATGGGACCCTGCATCATACTCAACAATTCCTACAACACTTTATTAAGTCCGTTGCTGCCATCGTTGTATCAATTCTTCTGGTTGAGAGTCTTCTTTTCTTTCTTTGACCTTTCAAAGCATGATGCCTCTCTCCAAGGAGCAGCCTCTCCCAGCAAAATGCCCAAAGAATGTGAAGTGGATAGTTGCTCTTTGCCTCCAAAGAGCACTGTGGCTGCATTCTCTCCAAGACGTATTTGTTTGTTCTTTTGGTAGTTCATGGGATGTTCAGCACGCTTTTCCAACACCAAAGATTAAAGACATCAATTCTTCTATCATCTTTATTCACTGTTCAGCTCTCAGATGCATAACAAGTGATCAGAAAGATCATGGTCTGAATCAGACACACCATAGTCCTCAAACTGACATCATTATTCCAGTTATTTGGAGAGAAACCTAACTGTGGACTTTCCCAGTGCAATGTGTCACCTGATTTCCTGACTGCTGGTACCAAGGCAGTTGATTGTAGATCCAAATAAGATGAAGTCTTTGACATTTTCCATCTTTTCTCCATTTTTCATGATATCATTCCAATGGTGCTAATTTTTGTTTTCTTGACTTTGAGATAGAATGCAAGTCCTCCTTAATTTCAGCAAGCAAAGTTGTATCATTTGCATAACATAGGTTGTTAATGAGTCTTCCTTTGATCTTGATGCCACATTCTTCTTCACGGATCTGTTTCTTAAATAAATTGCTCAGCATACAGATTGAATAGGTATGGAGAAAGGATGCAACCTTGATGCACACCTTTCCTAATTTTAAACCATGCAGTGTTCCCTTGCTCTGTTTGTCTCTTGGTCTAGATACAGGTTTTGCATGAGTTCAATCAAGTGTTCTGGAATTCTTATTCTTCTTATTCTTCTCAATGTTAGCTATTATTTGTTATAATCCACACAGTCAAATGTCATTGCATAAAGCACAAATAAACATTCTTTTGGTGTTCTCTTCTCTTATCTAGGATTCATCTGACATCAACTATGATATCCCTGATGCCATGGCCTCTTCTAAATCTAGCTTGAACTTCTAGCAGTTCTCTGATGATCCTAGCCATTTTTTAATGATCTTCAGCAATATTTTGCTTGCATGTGACATTAATGGTATTGCTTGATCACTTCTATATTCTGTTGGGTCATATTTCTTGGGAATGGGAACAAATATGGATCTCTTCCAATAAGCCAGCTAGACAGCTATCCTCTGAATTTCCTGACATAGAACATGCTAAGGGTTGTATCTATTAGTTAAAAACATGTCTCTTGGTATCCTATCAATTTCTGTGTCTTATTTTTCCCATTGCCCTCAATGCAACTTGAACTTCTTTTTCATTATCATTAGCTCTTGATCTATGGTATTTTCTGAAATATTTAAATGTTAGCCAATTTTAAAAAAATTTTAATTATTAATTTCAATGAAAATTTACAGAGACTTTGGATTTCCATTCATTCGTTATTGCACTTTTCTCCCTTCCTAACCCTCCCCCTCCCCAGTACACTCCCCTCTTGGAAAAGTAAAATAAAAATTCTTTCATTGTTTTACAATACCTCCCCCAGGTCCACTCTACTATGCAGCCTTTGCTCTGGACTCCTGTCATGACAAAGATATCCAATCACATATCCCTTTTAAACAGTTTTCTTCCTCATCTGTTTCAATGCAGTATACATTATTTAACCCATCTTTCTCAGTCTCCTCCCAACCCCAATGTCAGTCCTGTTATACAACAGTTAGTCAATTTTTTTTTGGGGGGGGGTACAGTGATTCTGTGTATTCCCTCCATTTTCTTTTGATTCCTCCTGAATCATTCAAGATTTTGCCCATAGCATCTCTCACTGTTGCAAACTGAAGCTTGAATTAGATTTTCAGTTCTTTCAGCTTGAGGAATGCCAAGCAAGTTCTGTCTTTTTTATTCTCCAATTCCAGATCTCTGCACATTCCATTTAACAGTTTGCTTCATCTTTTCAAGCTGCCCTTTCAAATCTTCTATTCAGCTCTTTCACTTCAGCATCTCTTCCCTTTGCTCTGTCTTGTGCTCTGTTGACGGTAACCATGGACTTCGAATACCAGAAGAATGTCTATTTGTGTTTTATTGACTAAGTAAGAGCATTAAACTATGTAACGCTCATGTCTCAAAATCTGAGAACTATTGAGCATGGTGCAGAATAGGAGACAGTTCAGATACATTGTCATAAGGTCATAACGAGTTGTAATCAATTCGATGGCATCTATCAACAACGACTTCCTTGAAAAGCTGTCATGACATCATGGGATGCTCTTGATACTATCTTAGTACCAAAGAAGGATAGATAATATCCAAAGATTATCGTGAGCAGAAAGTATAAAGTTGTTGCTATCAAATTTGCTTTATACTCACGGCAGCCTTGTATATGTCAGAATAGAATTATGCTCATTGGGCTTCCAGTGACTCGATTTTTTTTTTTTACTAAATGGATCAGACCCTTTTTCCAACAAGCCTCTGGGTAGAATTAGTAGCTTCGAATTAGTAACTGAGTGCATTAACTGAGCAGAGATTATGTGTCTTCAAATGCAGAATACTTCTTCAGTGCCATAAGGAGGGTGGAGTCACATCAAAGAGAAGAAACTAAGGAAATCAGTGCCCAGAGGGATTAGAAGGAACATGAAAGACATCTGGAGAAGGTAGAGCCAATCCGGAATCATCTTCATCCTGCCCACCGTGGTAAATATTCCTTAATCCCCTCTCTACTTCGTTCCAGTTTAGATGTGCATTCATGTGACCAGGAGTACACACTGGGTGGCCTCTAGCTCTGAAATGTCAGGCCACCTGGACCTGTTCCTGGCTCCCTATTTGAACTGTCGTGATTGCACAGGGCCAATGCCTCAGTCTGGGGAATGCTGGGCGCTTGAGCAACTGCTTGAAACATCACCTGAAATATGTTTCCACACTATTTACATCTGAATCACTCCAAGCATTTTTATTAATTGCAGATTCCTGGGCCCAACTTATCTAGCATATGCCTGCAGGGGTGCGGTCCAGAAATCCAAAATTTTGCTTTTAATTAAGCTCTCCCAAGAGATCCTTAGGTGAGAAGTTCTCAAGCATAACAAATGGGAAAAGGAGAAATGATTCATTTGGGAACTAACTCAGCTCCATGCACTTTCTGGGATATCTGTCCCATGCGAGTTACAAATGAGAAAGGAATCTCCCAGGTCACAGCTGGAGGAGTGCAGATGATTTGGGATGAGCTCTCAGCCATATCCTGCAGGGAGGACCTGGGGCAGTGCCCCGCTTCCCGGCAGAAGGTGCTGGTTCCTTGCTGCAGCCTGACCCCTAGTGGTCAGAAGGAGTGGTAAGAAAGGCCCAGAATTTAAAAGCAACTCAGGGGTTGGGAAAGCTATGTCCTCATAAATCCTCTCTTTACTTGCAGAAGTTAGATTGTCAAAACTTGAGATGATTTGAGAGGGGATTATATGCATATGGATTGACTATCTTTCTTATTTACCTCAATGCTTTATCATCTTTTAGTATCTTCATTTTCATTGCCTTGGGAGTCAGTATCAACTTACAGGAGACAGTCTCTGTAAATCACACGGGGAGAGATTGCTCATACTTCTCTCACCACTGGATTCAAACCATCGGAAAGGAGTCGCCTTTGATTTACGCCACCAGAGCTTCCCCAGCTTGGGGCAATTCAGAGGCAGTCGTCCTCTAACTAGACCGATACAGAGTGGCTCTAAGGTGGCGTTTTAGGTGATGTTCTGCGTTTCATCCAGTGAAGCAGAGAGCAGAGAAAGGACAAAGGAAACTCGGTTCTTTCCACATGCACTAATTCTTTTTTAAAGCTACAAGTGACCATCACTGAACAGTACAGTTTTTGGACGAGATGCTAATGGCTTTCATTATTCATGCCAGTGCCTTTCCTCTCATTGGCCCAGAGCACAGTACTTCTCACCCGGCGGGAGTGTCTGAAACCTCTGTCGATGGGAGAGGTGATTCCCAGGCCACTAAAGGGTTGTTTTGGGGTTTTTATTCTGTCTCACTGGTTCGAGGTGTGCCTTACCGAGAATCTCAATATGTATACCCTGCCCAACTCGCTAAAACTGAGTCACTCACATGAATTTCATTGAACAACATTTTCCTCCCCAGCAATACATCCTTTTCTACTTTTCTTTTTTAATTCTAGGGAATGTAACATTCAGCAGAAATAGATAATTGTAATTCAGTGTCGCATTCAAGGAGTTGTTATTCGAGCCATTATTCTTTTGTCTAATAATGTGAAAGATTAGTCTAATGAAGGTCCCGGTGGTGTTTACCATCACCAGGTAGTTTACTACAGAGGTAGTTGTTGTTTACCCTCGAGTCAGAACAGACCTATAGCTCACCCTCCAGTGGATTCTCAAAACACAGTCAATCGTTTGGGACAGGATTGCTCATCTTTCTCCCCACAGAGAAGCTGGTGGATTTGAACCTCTTGCTTTGGGGTCGGCAGTGCAATTCCTTACCACTTAGGAAAGAGAGAAAGAAGTGAGACTATATATGAGAAGTTTTAGGAGTCAGGGGCCTGGAGGTGTTTGGGTTGACTGTACAATTCACTTGGACTTTACTGACGGTCCCCAATGGGTTAAGCATTGGGCTGGATGCTAATCACAAAGAGCAGCAAGACACACGCTCCTGCCCTCACGTGATTTTCCGTCTTGGAGCAGACAGGAGGAAGCTAGACGAACAAATCTAACCAGGTGAATTGGTTCCATCCCAAAGTGCCCTCATGTTGTTGTCACCTGTGCTCCACTGCATCTTCCAGGCTGTGACCCTTCCTAAGCGGGTCTCTAGTCCTTTTTTATGAGTTAGTTGCCTTTGAGCCAGTTCAAACTACCGACCTTCGGGTTAATAGCTGAGTACTTCACCAATGGTGCCACCCAGGAACTCCATACACATGAATAAAAGCTATTTGACTTCTTCTAGAATGAGAGAGAACTTGATGTTAACCTCCCTTATCGTTGACTATGTATCAGGCATATTTAATTCATTGTTTGGTTGCATGATTATCATCGCTGTCACTTACATTAATGCAAAGAGTAGTATATTCTATTCATTTTCCCGGCAATCTTATTATTATGCCTGCTCCCCATAGATCAGATCGTTGGCCTAAAGCTAAGCAGTTGATAAGTGGTGGAAGCCACATGATCCGACTGATCGTAGGCTGATAGCCATGGGGAGCAATGTCCTCCAAGATCTTCTACTTCTATTACTGTTTCTGTTACTTTCTTGCTTATGGTCGATTTCTCACCCCTTCACTTACAACGTTATCTCTATGCACGTTGCCCATCCCACCACTCTGCCTTCCGGTCTCAGAAAACAAGGAACACATCTGGCACTCCATCCTTTCTTCCTCCCCCCTTTCAGGACCATGCCCAGCCATTTCCTTTCTACTGGATCTTCCATTTATCACAATCTACTCGTTCCTTCCCCTAAATCCATAAACACGTCAATGTCTCTTCTTTTCTAAACAAAACCACAAATGAAATATAAGTTTCCTTTTACCTTGCACCATCCTTGGCCCAGCCCCACCTGGTCTCCAGCCATTACCTGACCAGCCACCACTCTTGTTATCAAGCATCATTCAGAAAAGAATTTGTCCTGAGTGTCTCCACTCTGTCAACTTCCATTTGCTCTTCCATCCACTGCCAAATAACGTCTCAACCTTCTAATTGCTATTTACTCTTAATAGTTTTCAGTCTTGATCTTGCTGTTTCTCTCTGTTGCATTTGAGACCATTGAATTCTTCTTCCTTGAAAGTCTTTATTTTTTTTTATAATTATATTTTATTAATTTTCATAAACATTTACAGAGTTTTTGGGCTTCCATTCATTCATTGTTGCACTATTCTCTCTACCCTCCTCCCAGTTTGTTCTTGTCCAAATGCCAC
>NW_006399890.1:8440375-8444312 GCF_000299155.1 Elephantulus edwardii | reverse complement strand
CAATGCATTTGCCCTCTTCTCTTTACTCCTCTCTTCTATACTTGCCTCAGGGAGCTCTGGTTGCATAGTGGTAAGTGCCAACCCAAAGACACAAGGTTTGACTCCATCAGCTGCTTCTCGAGAGAAATACGGGCCATCTCCTCCTCTGCAATTTACAGTCTTTGAAAATCAGCTGGAAGGTCAGTTATAAATAAGTCTTGATGACATGAACAATTATTCTCTTCAGAGACTTTGTTTCCAACTTTTCTACTAAAAAACCAGTTGTCATCAAGATATCTATGGGTTTTGATGACTCCATGTGTGACAGAGTAGGACTTTACCCAAAGTATTTGACATGACTGATTTATGTTTTCAGCATAAATCGCCTGCCCTTACTTCTGAAGCACTTCTACATGTACTTGCCCTAGGACAACTTTTCTCCTGTTTTTAAAATGGCCTCTATCTAATATCTTCAAAATTTGTATCTCATGAATGGAAACCCTAAGTCTCTGTAAACTTTCATTAAAATTAATAAAAGTTTTTAAAAATGTAAAAGAAATTGTATCTCCAACCTAGAGTCTCCCTTAAGCTTCAGGTGCATGTTTGCCTTCAGCTGATCCCCTCCACCTGGTTGTCCTCTGAACTCTTCAGACTGAACATGAACAAAGCCAATTTTCCCCACCTTCTCTTATAATCCTTTCTCTAGACTCTCCCCTTGAGGTGTTGATACCATCATTTCCTCAGTCCATTCGGCTGGAAACCTAAGACTCACTCTTGAGTCACAGTCAGTTGATGGAGTCCTCTAGAAAGGAATGTCTGTCTGCTCCTCCTCTGTCCTGGTTCAGCTCTATCACAAGCTCGCCCTCTTGAATGACTCTTCACTTAAGTGTTGTTTCACTGGCTAATCACACAGAAATGTGGCTGCTTGCTTGTATTATGCTGTTTCTCACTTCCACTTCTCACAGTGTTCTCATCCCAGCCCCAATTCTCCACACATGTAGGTCTATCCAACTTCTACTCATTCCTTGGGAATCGTCTCCAATCAACCCTCCCCTACATACTTGAGACTGGATCCTTAATTTGTTTTTGTCTACCTGTATATTCCATATTTGCTCAAGATTAAATGGGAAAGATAGTAACAAATTTAAAAGGAGGACATCTCATTAGTGTAGGCAAACAAAATCTTTGTTCCTTACAAAAAGAGATTTAGGAGCTGCTCAGGAGGTATTAAAATGCATTACATTGCATGATCTGCCTTTCATGAACTGTTCATACCCTAAGTGTAGAGAAAAGACTCAAAAAGAACATGACTGCTCTAGTGAGGGAAGGCTAGGTGCTTGTGCTGCCAATCCAAAGGCAGGTGATTTGAATCCATCAGCTATCATCCCCTCCTGTGCCATTTACAGCCTCTGAAAACTTGTTGGAGGGTAGGCTGTGAGTCAGTTCTGACTTGATGGCACGTAACGATTGTGGAGCCATGACTGGCGTATTACTGCTGGGAAGAAGACCCACATCCTTAATACTAACACGGAAACAACAATGCATCATGTCTGAGGTGAGCAGATAACAACAGAGAACATGGGGGAGCAAGAAAAATCATGCCCTTGCTGTTATGAAAAAAGAGAAACCAGGAGTACACACCTAATCTTTAGAGGAAAGGAAGAGAGGGTAGGGAATTTTGAAGTCTGGCCAAAGCTTAAACAGATAAACAGTCAAAGGAAGAGATCCTTTGTGTAGTTCACTTTGAGGTCATGAACCCTGACAATAATATACACAAAAGGAAAGCAATAAGATCAAGCACAACTAGGAAACAACTTTTGTAAGCTTCCAGGGTTTCCACATTCCTGAGAAGACTCTTTGTTGTGTGTATGTGGTGGGTGTTGTTTTGTTTTTTTTTTTAATATATATTTGTTGTTACCTTTTGAAAAAAAAAGAGAAAAATCATTTAAAAGACATTTTCATTTGATTTAAATCAAGTTAGGTTTCCAACTACTTTACTCTTTTCTTTAAAGAGAGTAGCGTGCCATCTTGTGGTTAAGTGGCGCCATAACAACAATTATGCACACGCTATTCCGCTCAGTGCAGGCAGCACCAGGGGCTGTGTATCTTTTTTAACTGGGGCAATAATAGAAGAGCATGCATGGAGAGGTGGTATCACAGTGTTGGTTGTGTTGGAGTCGGGATCAAAGAGATTTTTATTTTCTTGGTCTCTCAACCTGTATGATTTCTCTAGACAACATCTACTCTCCAAAAAATACATGGATTTTTATTATTGTGATTAAGCATTGCTGAGCTGAGTTGATCTCACGGACAACCTATGAACAGCAGAACCAGGTGTTTTCTAGTCTGGCCTCGTCTTCACAGTCACAGGTGTGGGCAAATCCTTTATTGCGGTCCTCGTGCATTTTGAGTGCCTTTCAGCCTACGGGCTCCTCTTCAAGTACCGTTTTGGGGTTTTGTGATTTTTTTTTTAAGTGTGATTTTACTGAAAGTGAAAAGCTGTAATGAAAGTTCCAGAAAGGCTATAAAAGTTCAACACGGCAGCAAACAACAATTCTGGCAAGGACGTGGAGAAGTTAGAACTCAAATTCACTGTTGGGAGTGTAAAATGGTACAACCACAACGAAAGGCAGTCTGGCATTGTCTTAAAAAGCTTTAAATAGAAGCACCATTTAACCCAGCTATCACACAACTGGGAATATACCCTAAAGAAATCAGATCTGTGACACAAACAGATGTATGCATACCTATATTTGTTGCAGCATTACTCACAATAGAAAAGAGATGGAAACAGACCAAGTACCCATCAGCAAACGAACGACAGAAAACTTGTGGTACTTGCATATGATCGAATATTATGCAGCACTAACAATATGAATGTGTAAAACGCTACACAACATGGAAGAGTCTGAAAGATAGGTTGAGTGAAATGTCTCAATCACATAAGGACAAATACTACATAAGGCCGCTGTTCTAAAAGAGGATTGACACAGGGGACACTGTGGGGAGGGATAAGGCGAGGGAGTTAGAGGTGGCAGGAGAAGAGTAACAAATACTGTACTGAACTAGTTGAAGGAAAACACTATCTGAGAGAAATGTATTATTAGACAATATATGTATGATAATTAGCAATCTAGAACAAAAAGTGCATTATAAAGTGAATTGGAATCATTCACAGAATGGAATACTATGCAGCACGCAGGAGCAATAACTTTATCGATTATTACCTAACTTGGGAGGGACTGGAGAGCATTATGCTGAACTAACTCAGTCCCATAAGGATAAATATTGTGTTGTAGAAGGAGTATAAGGATCCAGAATGGGTGGGAGAGGCTTGAAGCAGAGGAATGTGTATGTACAGGGGGAAGAGGGGATTAATCATTGGATTGTACAATTTGATGGGTGGAGGGGTGAGGGAAATTGAAAGAATTTGTTCAAATTTGTATTAGAATTTTGTAAATAAACTAGCGAGGAAAAAGTCAGCTTGGAGAGGAGGAAGGGAGGGAGAGGGGGTAAAATGTGCAACAAAGAATGAATGAAAATCATTTCTGTAAACTTTTGTTAAAATGCCAATTAAAATAAAAAATTTTGTTGTTGTTGCTATGTGCTGTTGAATCACTTGAGACTCATAGCGACCCTATGTACAACAGCCCTAAACTCTGCTCTGTCCTGTGCCAATCTCACGATCTCTGACACACCCATTCCAATTACGCCAGTCACCGAATCAATCCACCTCCTAGAGGGCCTTCCCCTCCTGCACTTGCCCTACCCTCCCAAGCATGATGTCCTTCTCCAAGGACCGGTCTCTCCTCACAACATGACCAAAGTATGTCAGACGAAGCCTCAGAATGCTTGCCTCCAAGGAGCATCCTGGTTTGACCCTCTCTGTTTGTTTTCTTAGCAGTCCATGGTACCCTCATACTCTTCTCTAACACCAAAGCTCAAAGGCATCAATTCT
>NW_006399890.1:8430950-8433345 GCF_000299155.1 Elephantulus edwardii | reverse complement strand
TCTCCATTAAGAACAATGTTGGCTCTTGGGAGACAACAGCTCCTTGGGCTAGGTATCAATTTTGTATGAGCACAAGAAAGTGTTCTGGAATTTTCATTCTTCTCCCATAAATTTCTTACTGCTCTTTGGTAACAGCCTCTTTTGGCCTCTACCTTTTCTTCAACCCTCACACTTCCATCTCCAGGTAACCACGTATCACTTTTGTCCCTATAGAAAAAAAAATATACAATTTTATTCAATTTTGTCTAAATGTAAACATGCAGTAAGTACTCTTTGTGATTTTCACTCTGTAATTATTCTGAGATTCAGCCATGCTGCTATATTTGTCAGTTATTATTTTTATCTTGCATACTTTGGGTATGTTGCTAGGAAAGACTGTTCTTTGGAAAGGAACATCATACTTGGAAAGGTAGAGGGATAGGGAAGGAGAAGAAGACCCTTAACCAGCTAAATTGACATAGTGACTACAGTAATGGGCTTGAGTCAGAGATTGTGAGGTTGGCACAGGATAAGATAGGGTTCAGGCTTGTTGTTCGTAGGGTTGCTACCAGATGTACTTGACTTGGTAGAGCCTAACAGCAACCATAACAACTTAGGTTAGTTTTATATGATGTAGCATACATACTAAAGTTCTTTTGCCTGGAAAATGGATAGTCATTTTTCTGCATCATTTGTTGAAAAATTGTTTTCTCCATTGAATTTCCTTGGCAACTTTGTTGAAAATCAGCTGAACTCTAATATACAGTTCATTTTCTGTAATGTTAGTCTTGTTCCATTGTCTTATCTCTCTTTATGCCAGTGCCATACTATTTTGGATACTATCGCTTTACAATAAGTGTCTAAGTCAAGTATTGTAAGTCATTCCATTTTATTCTACTCTAGAAATAATGGTTCAACTGTTCCAGATCCTTTGCATTTCCTTGGGAATTTTAGATTCAGTCTATCAATTGTAGGGAAAGAAGACAAAAGACTTGACATTTTGATTAGAATTGCACTGAAACCACAGATCAATTGGATAAAATTAATATGTTAACAATACTAAATATTCCAATCTATGAACCTTACATATCTCTATTTGTATGGATCTTCTTTCATTTTTCTCAGTAATGTTTTGTAGCTTTCAGTTGTGTATGTCTTTCTCAGATGTAAAACTAAGCGTAACAACTCTTTCCAATTCTTTGGAGCTCCAAATAATTGTCTTTTCCAATCCTTTCAGGTTTCTATACTGCTCAGTAGAAACTTTTCAAGCAGCTCTGGACCGAAAGATCTAATGATCTGCTCCCGTGAAGATTATAGTCTAGGAAATACTATGGGACCGTTTTTACACTGTCATATAGCATCGTGATCAATCTGATAACACCCAGCAAGAATGACTCTATTGAAGATCTGGGTATGTAGTTCTCCAAAGGGCTGGATTGATAATTCCCACTCTTCCTCTCCCTCTCCCTTTCCCTCTCCCTCATTTATTCTCTTGCTCTCTCCCTCTCTCATTCTCTCTTCTCTTTGTCTTTGCTTTAGTCATGTTGGTCTCCTTAGGCACTCATTTCTATCACTTTGAGTTAAAGACCACCAGGCTCTGTCTAGACTCTCTTAGAATTCCCCACACGTGGAAATGCTCCAAGGCAGTAAATCAAACAATTGTTAACACTCACCTATTTTGTTTATCATTTCTCAAAATTACTATCCTTGGTTGTCTAATGTTCCTGTATTGAACATCATTATTTTGTTTGGTTTTTCTTTTTGTGTTTTTTTTAGAAATTTCTTCCCTAGCTATTTGGTTGTATCAGGCAGGGATTACAAATGCAATCCTGGTTACTCCATCTTGATAGAAAATGACTAAGAAATCAATACCTTTGATCCCCAAGTTTCATGCTCTTTTCACAAGAAGCTTGATGTACAGGAAAGTAGGTAAAAATCATATGTTTTTTAAAAAAGAAAAATGGGGAGAGAATGGGAAAAGATTAGGTAGATAATGAGCACTGCATTAGAGCAGATGAGAGTAAGAACTGTCTGCAAGGAATGCATGATTACGGATTATATATTTGACAGCAATCTGGAACAAGGGATGCATTGGGGAGGGCTTGGAAGTAAGGAGAGGAAGGAGGAAGAAAATGTGTAATAATGTGGTGCAACCACTGTGGAAGGCGGTATAGCGCTTTCTCAAAAAGTTGCAAATAGAGATACCGTTTGACCCAGCAATTCCACTAAAGGGAATATGCCCCAAAGAGACCATAACTGAAACCCAAGCAGATATATGCACACCCATGTTTATCGCGGCTTTGTTCACAATAGCAACAGATCAACAAATCAACAAATGAATGGATAGAGAAGCTGTGGTATATTTACACAATGGAATACTAAGCTGCATTGAAAAACAAGGAATTCGTGCAATATT
>NW_006399890.1:8426757-8429519 GCF_000299155.1 Elephantulus edwardii | reverse complement strand
GGCACAGGATAGAGCACGGTTTAGGGCTGTTGTACATAGGGTCGCTATGAATCACAAACCACTAGATGGCACATAACAACAACAACAACAACAACTATGAGAGATTCTGCAGGTGAATATACTTCTCTCATGTCAACTATTTCATTATCTGACATTTCACATTACAGTGTATAATAAAAATCTTATTATTTGAATATTTTGCACATTAATGATATGTGTCTTATCGTACTTAACACCAAGGTGCTGGACAAGAGTAATGCTAGAAAAAAAAGATAATCCTATGATGGTCAAGATTATATGTCGGCTTGGAAAAGTCAATGATTCTCAGTCATTGTGTAATGATGTAATTTGCCATTTTTGTAATGATGTTGTGATTGCTCCATTTGTAAACTGATGTGGTCATCCTTCATTTTCGTTAATAACATTGATTTTATGTAATGATCTGGCTTCTGAGACATAACTATGTCAATAAGTGAGGAGTGGGTGTATTTGAAGTACTAGTGGCATAGCTTCCAGCATTATAGCAGCACTCGAGCCAGCACAGCGTGACAGACCAAAAGAAAGTCCCTCATTGCCGTGGAGTAGAAACTAACACAGCTGACCCTTCACGAGGTGTTCCAGCAACTGGAAATTGCATGGGAGGAGATTGCCCATCCCTATCCCTTGGAGCAACTATTGTGTTCAAACTGTCTGCCTTCAGGTTGTCAACACAACTCTTTGCCCACTAGACCCCCAGAGAAGGTAGCAGGAATTCTGATTAGTCATTATTTATGAAGATATGTGAAAAGAACATAAGGATAAGGGTTTAGATAATTGGTCTCTAATTGCCATCTGCCCCAAATTAGCCAGGTGTACTAGCAACAGAGGAAAGTGGAAAGAGCACTGACTTAAGGTTAGAAGATTGGGATTTAAATGTTACTCAACCCAGCTTCTTACTTTAGGAAAACGTTTTTATTGAACACCTCCTCTGTGAACAGGCTGTATAAGGTATCTTATATGTGTTTCTTCCATTCTTCCTGAAAACCATCCAGAGGGGCAGTGGTTCTGCAAGTTAAAAATCTGAGACTCGACAAGATTGAGTTGTCCAGGTTCACAGAGGCAAGGAGGAAACCAATCTGTGTTTTCCTTTATCTTGGGTTTCTTTTTCCTTTTCATATTTTTTTTTCTCGTGTGAATGTGCATGCATGGGCCAGATGGCTTGATTTTACTGTGTCCCTTGGTGATAAGACAGCCCAATTCCACACGAATGCTCAACACTGTAGATGTAAATACTGTTGCACTTAATTTCCTCCAGGTTATAATTTTTTCCCCCATCTGATTTTTCTTTTTATAAAGAGGTTTTAAGAGATCTGACTTCCTTAGCTTCAAAAAGAATGTTTTTCAGTTTCTGAAGATAAAAGCTACGAGCTGTAAAGAGGGCACTGTTATTTGGATGAGGGATGGAGATTAAGTCCTTTAAAGTGACTCTCCGTGGTCCTTGAAGCAGTGCTAGTCTAGAGACTGTGACATCTTACCTCATACAACCACCTGCTGAGGCAAATATTACCATCCTATTTGACACTTGAGGGAATTTAGATGCAGGGAGGTTGAGCGACTTGTTTATGATCGCACAACTGGGACCGGGGTGCATTCTTTTGGGAAAACAAACCCAAAAATGTAAATTTGCTGAGATACAACTAACATATAATAAGCCACATAGATAAAGCATAAAATTTGATGTGTATAAACTTGCAAAACTATTACAACAATCAAGATAATGAGACTATCCATTGTTGCTATTGTTTGGTGCCTTTGAGTTGAGTATGACTCATAGCAACCCTGTAACAGTCAGCTTGAACTCTGTCCTATCTGGTAGCATTCTCATTATCTCTGGCACACTCGAACCCATTGCTGCCATCACTCTGTCAATCCATCTTGCTGGGATCTTTCCCTCTTTTACTGACATACCACCTCTACAAGTACGATGTTCCTTTCCAAAGAATAGCCTCTACTGGCAACACACTCCAAGTAGGAGAGACTAAGCTTTAGCATCTTTGCCTCCAAGGAGTACTTTGAATGCACTTTTTCCAAGACATATCTGTTTGCTCTTTTGGGAGTCATGGGATATTTAGTAAGCTTTTCCAACACAACTCAACATCTTCTATCATCTTTATTAATTATACAGCTCTCAGATGCTTAACAAATGATTGAAAAGCCCATTTCCTGAGTCAGGCACATTTTTGACTTCAGACTAACATCATTGCTCTTCAGTACTTTGGAGAAGTCCTTGGCAGCAAACTTGCCTAATACAATAATGTCTCCTGATCTCCTGACAGCTGGTACCAAGGATTTTTGATTGAAGCAAGATGAAATCATTGACAACTTCAGCCCTTTTCCCATTTAACATGATGCTGAGATGTAATCCAAACTGAAGCCTGTAGTCCTTGATTTTATGCAGCAAGTCGTTAAAATTCTCCTCAATTTCAGCAAAGAAAGTTGTATCATCTTCATAACACAGGTTGTTGATGAATCTTCCTCTGATCCTGATGTCACATTTCTCTTCATTGAGTGCAGCTTTATATATCATTTGCTCAGCATTCAGATTGAATAGGTATTGAGAAAGGATATATACCTTACGTGAACTCTTTCTAATTTTAAGCCATGCAGTCTTCCCTTGCTCTGTTCAGACAACAGCTTCTTTTTTTTTCTTCTATATTTTATTAATTTTCATAAACATTTACAGAGATTTTGGGTTTCCATTCATTCCTTGTTGCACTATTCTC
>NW_006399890.1:8407716-8422085 GCF_000299155.1 Elephantulus edwardii | reverse complement strand
TGCAATATTATTCAAAACGGGTGACCCTGGAGGACATTAGGCTGAGTGAAGTACCTCAGTTGCAAAAGGACAAACACTGCATGATGCCACTGTTGTAAAATGGGACTACATCAGGGTTGGGGGGAGAGTGAGAAAGATGGGTTCAATAATGTACACTGCATTGAAACAGATGAGGGAGAAAACTGTTTAAGAGGGATATGTGATTAGGTATTTTTGTCATGATGGGAGTACAGAGCGAAGGCTGCGTAGTGGATTGGACCTGGGTGAAGGGACTGTAAAACAATGAAAGAATTTTCTTTTACTTTTCCAAGAGGGGTGTATACTGTGGGGGAGGGCTAGGAGGGAAGAAAAGTACAACAAGAAATAAATGGAAATCCAAAGTCTCTGTAAATTTTCATTGAAATTAATAATAAAAAAATTTAAAATGTGAAAAAGTGTAGTAATGAAAAAATAGTACAAAAAAAGATCTTGTGTGAAATTATGTTTTCTCCCTTTAGTAAATGATAAAACTGTCCCCAACCTCCAAATCTGAGCTATCACACATGAATTTTTATATTTCAAAATGTTTCTTTTTATAGACTAACATATTACTTTAGTTCAATTCTTTTAAAAGTATTTTCTCTCTCTCTCTCTCTCACACAAACACAAACATCTAATATCATAATAAATTGACTTGCTTGGAGATGGACCTTTCACCATAATGCTCCGTGAACCCATTTTTGTTGCATTAATTCCAATTCATAGCGATGCTCACTCCATCAGTTTTCCAGGCTGGAAATCTTTATGGAAGGAGATTGTCCCTCTTTCTTCCTTGCATGCAGCTGGTAGACTCACACTTGATCTCTTTGGTTAGCAGTCTGACAAGTGGAGCACTCTGCCAATGGAGTTCCTTTCCTAAGATGAGAACACAGTCATTACGTTTGAAAATTAGAGCTAGTTTTTCTGATAAGTCCCATTCTCATCCCAAAATAGAAAACAGAACCTGGGACTGTGGATATTAATGACTCCAAGAAGAAATCTTTACAACCTACCACACGGTTAGCTTGACTTCATTAACTTTCTGGAATAATGAGCCTGTTGGGCAAAGTGATCTAATGCCATTCATTAAATAAGAAAATTTGAAATTAGATCATTAACGTGAACGTGGCTGTATGAAGGCAAAGAAAATGAAAAATGTTTTATTACTATCACTGATTTCAAAGCAGCCCTTTAATCAAGATATCATCCACCAGAACTAATTTTATAAGCTGATACAGCTAATACACTTCAATTTACACTTGCAGAGTACAATCCTTTTCTCTATAGTGACTGTATGTATAACATCCAAGAAAAAGATTAAGGCTTAAAGGTAGAAGAAGCTGCTTTGATGCGGTGTGTGATGATTTATTTATTCTGTCTAGATGGGCAGGACCAATATAGAGAACACTAAAAATTTCAACTCCTTAGACTAGATTTTTGTCTTGTCTACTTTTCCCCCCCACTGATAGCTAATCTAAGGAGGTGTCAGGCTGGCTCCACTTTTGCTCTCTCCTTGGATTTGCTGATGAAAGCCAGAGACTGGATACCAGTCAAGATGCTGGTCTCCATCAATATGGGCAGCATAAGTTTCCTGGCTCCTTGGAATATTAATTTAAGCGTCAACCTGGCAGCCACCGATCACTAGAACATATAGTACTGACCCAGCTGCTCAGTTCTCTTTGAAATGACTTAATTACCCAGTTTGAACAGCTGCGAGAGACATGGGGGGAAAATCCGCTAAAGAGAAACAAGACAGGATTAATTCGTGGTCTAACTCATTAAGACCTCCTGCTGTCATCTTTTGCCAAGCCACTGAGCCTTCACTTTTTAGAAAATGATCTTGTACTTCCAGCTCCTCTGATTAGTTCTCTTGGTTTTGCAGTAATCACAACCACCTCCAAGAGTCATTAGAGGCACCCAGAGCCACCAAGAAAGGCCAGGGTTACTGCCGAGAAAGGAACTGACATGGCTGAGGTCCTGATTTAGGTGAAACCTCCAGAAGTGGGAGAAAATAAATTTCTGGTCTTTAAAAATAGAGAATAAAAAGCATGCGGATTATGACATTTAGTAAAAGTGAGGAAAGTTCTTCATGTGTCTGTTGGCCATCTGAATGTCTTTCTCTGTGCAAAGTCTCTCCATGTCTTTTGCCCATGTTGTAATTGAGCAATCAGTCTTTTTCTTGTGGGGGCCCTGTAATGTTCTATAAACGTTTGACACGAGACCCTGGTCTGAGATGGCATTGCCAAATGTTTTTCACTGGTCAGTAGGTTTTCTTTCCTATTGGGGAAAGCTTTTGATACACACAGGGATTTAATCTTTAGAAGGTCCCATTTATCAGTGTTATCTTCTCCTGATTGTACATTTCTGGCTGTATTTGACAGTCTGTTAATAACAGGATAGGCCTTTTAAGTTTGGTCCCATTTTGTCTCTTACAAGAGAAATGCAAATCAAAACTACAGTGATATATCATCTCACCCTAGGAGAAGTGGCAAAGTTTAATAGGACAGCAAGCGATAAATGTTAGAGATGATGGTGAAAGATTGGAACTCTCATATGTTATTAGTAGGATTGTAAAATGATACAACCACTCTGAAAGGCAGTTTGTTTCCTCCAAAATGTGAAAGGGGAAAAAAATTCCATATAACCCAGCTATTTCACTGTGAGGAATATATCCTAAGGAAATTAGAACTGGCATACAAACGGAGATTTGTAATCAATGTTCATAGCAGTATTATTCACAATTAGCAAGAAAATAGAAACAGCCAAATGTCCACCAACAAACGAATGAATTGAGAAATTGTGGCAGTCACAATGGATACTACGCAGCACTCAGGAGCAATGACTTAAAAAATGCTATAAAACATGGAAAAGGCAGGAGAGCATTAAGCTGAGTGAACTCAGTCTCTGTAAGATAAATACTGCATAAGACTATTATTTTAAAAATAGAAGGATAACTAGTAAGATGTGTACAAAAGTCCAAAGCAGGAAAGGGAGTGAGGAGGGTCACTGAGGTGGGAGAATCATGAGGTCACCCTGTTTGATGAGTGGAGGAAAGGGTGAATTAATTAGGAAAGATCCTGTAGGGACCTGAAAAGATGAGGTAATAGTGACATAGATCAGTGATGATCAATTCTCTAAAACACAATATGTGGGAATGACTGTATGAAACACAATGTGATGAAAGAATGTGTGAAACACAAGGTATATGAATTTTATTTGCAAACCAATAGAAAAGTAATTTTTTAAAAACAATGATAAAAGGCTTCCCACTTTGGAGGGCTGGTGGCACAGTCCATATTGAGTTGCACTGCTAACTCAAAGGCTGAGCTTCTCTTTGGGTTTGGATCCACCAGTGACGGCTCTGGAGAGAGATGGACAATCTCCTGCCACGCTAAAGTTTAAACCTCAGAAACCCACTGGAAGGTCAGCCACGGGTTCGGTCAACTAACAGGCAGTGAGTGAGCGAGGGGCCCACCCACAGCTTTGGTCTTCTCTCTGGTACTATTTGGGCTCCATTTCAGAGTGACTGCAAACAGTCCGAGAGAGAACTTCTCATGATCCTTGCATTTCTCCTTTTCCCTGTTATTTCTTCTCTCTTCCTCCTCTTCCTCCCTTTCATGTCCCCTTCTGCTCACTGAACTGAGACTGAAGGTGGCGTTTCAGGGATTGTAGTCAGGCTTACCCCTACAGTCAGTACTTTTATGAAACATATTTTCCCCCTCATTATTCCATGTAATTTTTAAGATAACCTTGAGAGGAGGTATTCATGCGCATTACCCAGATGGCAGAATTAAGGCTTAGAGCAGTTTCTTCATTTACCTAAGGTCACTAGGCTGGTTATAAAGCAATTGTTCCTCCTTTCTATTTCAAATGTACCCTTTGATCTGCTGTTTTGTGATGCTGAGGCTGGAGCTCTGCAAACCACATTTCTGCTTTGTCAGCTGGCTCTTTGTTGGCACGCTAGAAAGAGAGACTGCATCAGGGAAAGGGACTTACTTCTTTCTCTTTGTTTCCCGTTATTGTCAGCAATGATTTTTCACCATAGCAACAGTAAATTCCCACTATGCTCAAGCCAGTGCAATCAGACATATCAGCATCAATTGACCTGAACCCTCTTTCCAGTGGCCTGGGTCCCAGTTGCAGAAATATCTTTCTTCAAGCGTGTTGGTTCTAATTGCCCATCTTTACCCTTTGTGTGCCCACCATATGAATGACAGCTGCTGCTTGGAGTCACTAACTCTATACTGCTCCAGGCTCCCCTTTTTATATCTTTTCAGAACCTCAATATCCATTTAGTCAATATCCTTTATTAAATTTTTTTGTCTTAAAAGAATTTTTGTTTTCCCAACTAAATCCTAATACATGTTGTTGTTGTTGTTATGTGCTGTCAAGTTGCTTGCAACTCATAGTGACCGTATAGATGAGTAAACAGCTCTGAAGTGTGCTCTACCTGCCAATTTCATTGTCTCTGACACATCTACCCACTGACCCCTGTCATTGAGTTAATCCATCTCATCCAGGGTCTTTCGCATTCTGTCCCTCCACCCTTCCAAGCATGATGTCCAATGATTGGTCCCTCCTGGTGACACACACGAAGTATATGAGATGAAGCTTCAAAACCCTAGGCTCTACGAAGCAGCCTGGTTTCACCTTCTCCAGGACAGACCTATTTGTTATCTTAGCACCCCATGGAATATTTAGTACTTTTCTCCAGCATCACAACTCAAGGGTATAAATCTTTTACTATCCTTTATCATTGTCCAGCTCTCTGATGCATAGCAAGTAATTGCAAAGACCATGGCTTGGGTCAGGTGCTCTTTAGTCTCTAGACTGACATTGCTGCTCTTTAGTACTCTGGAGAGGTCCCTGACAGTAGATTTTCCCAATGGAATTAGTCTTTTGATTTCCTGGCTGCTGGTACCAAGAGTGTTGATTGTGGAATAGCAATCTGAAGCTATTAACAATCTCAGTCTCTTTTCTGTCTATGATGATGCTGCCAATTAGCCCAGTGGTTTTCTAGATGTTGAGCTTGAATGACTAATACATGAATGAATTGATGTGATTCCAAATTCTGGTCCTGATTCCTTCTTTGTACTATTTTTCTTCAACCTTTCCTTATACCCTAGCACTTAAAAAACACCTGAGTATGTGACACTGGAAGGAATTTTGAATAAAGTAGAATTGTAAGTTTAAGTAACATTCCTTGAATACATTTCATCTACTTCAAATGGTTTGAAATGTAACTGCCATAACATAAATGCATTTAAACTCAGTAAAATGGCTCTCTGCTTAATATATTCTCAAAAAAGATGACAAAATAAGTACATTGATAAGTCATTATAGTAATGGGAACATAGCGGCAATCTGGGTTTCTACTACTAGAAATCTTATTTGTCTAAAAGCAGATTCTCTAATATATTTTGACCTTGCTTTACTGATAAATTTATTTTGTGTAAGGAAAAGGAAATAAAAGCAACCTTTTTTCTCAGTTCATTTCAGATCTACTAGGACGAACTGGTTATTGAAATAAACTTTCCAAAATCTTGCGCAGAAACATGGAAGTTTAGGATATCCTTTATCTTTGTCACATAGGGCATGACAGCATCTGGGGGAAACCAGTCCAGATAGATTCTGACAATAGTCTTAAGTGAAAGTATAGTACACAGCTCTCAGACATCCAGAGGAAAACACAGTCTAATCCTATAACCACACAATTTGAGGTAGTTTCTAAGCAGCGGAAATATCTCAAAAATTAAATATGGAGGATTTAGGAACATGGATCTTGATAAAAAGTAAAAAAAACTGGCTTTCAAAAATACCTGTAAGTCACTGTACAGAGAGAAATTTAGTAAGCTTAATTGATCAAAGAGTTTAATAAAAGAAGAAGTATATTGCAGATAAATCATCTGTGACTGCTTCATTGTGTCAAGCATTCCCTGGAGGTGAGTAATGTTCCTGCCTTCAAGGTGCTTACTTTCTAGTGGAAGCATACAATAAACCGCCAACTAATGACAGACAATGGTAAATTACATAGCATTGTGTGTATGTGTATGGAGCCAACTGAAATCGATAAAGTTCTACCACTTTTTATCTTCAAAATAATAATTTCATGTGATACTATCTACTGTTTAATAGTGGTTGGGGTAAGAAATGCCATTTTGAAGATGGTGGCACATGACATATATGAAACAAGGCATGTGGATGATATAAAGCAATGAGTCATGTGAAAACATGTAAAGAAGAATATTCTAGACTCAGGGAAAGCAAGTGCTACAATTTGGAGAGGGAAACTTTGTAGTCAAGAATTAACTTTACTCAAAGACAGCTTTGGCTTTTGTCCTAGCCACTTGGAGATGATGTTTACGTCCTTGGAGCATACTATCTAGTAAGTGTCTTTGCTTTGCTAGGAGCCTAGGAGTTTCCCGAATAGACTAACAACCTGACTTTGGTTAAGGGCTTTGGGATTTGGGGATTGACTTCCAAAAGAGCTGGAGATTAAAAGTTAGTCTTATATATCTACATAATTAAGCCCTAATAAAACTGAGGCAGAGGAGATGCTCTGGAAATTTACTAGTTAAGGAGTTTTACTGCCAACCCAAATGCAGGCAGTTCAAATCCACCAGCTGCTGCAAGAGAAAGATCAGCAATATATTATTTTTCCATTTACAGCCTCTGAAAACCTCCTTGGGGGGTCAGCAATGAGTCAGTTCAACTGGATGGCATATAACAACAACAATAAAAACTACTCACATCCAAGTTCAAGCGAGCTTCCTTAATTGGCAATACTCTCTGTGACTTTGTCACATCACATTATCAGTAGTCCTGCCCGCAGCTCCTGTGGAAGTGGAACTCTCTTGGATTCTGTTCCAGCCACTTTGTCTGTTGACTTATTTTAATTGGTTCTTTTCTCTGTAATAAATTATAACAGCTTTTAGTGAATTCTGAGAGTCAATTGAGTGAATCACTAAAACTTGAGATGTCTTGGGCATCTTCAAACTTAATGTCAGATGGAAGAATAGTCTTGACACAAGAACTCTACAGCATATTCAACTTGTCTGAGGAATATCCCAAAGTCCAATGTGGTTTTATTAGAGAGAGAGGGGCAAAGAAAAAGAGATGAGACCAGGGTGGCAGCCACAGACAGATCACATGGACCTAGAGAGAATTTCAAATACTTTGTGTAAAATACAATGAGAAATCCACAGAAGAATGAGGACAAAAGTTACGTGGTCTCCCAAGTTTAGCAGAATTTTTCAAAATCATTGTTTCCAAGTGTTACATAATATTCCATGTGTGAATGTATCACAATTTCTCATTCCATTCAGTTGTAGTTGGACATTTAGGCTGTTTCCATGTTCTTGCAATGGTGAATAACACTGCTTATGAACATTGGTGTACAGATCTCCATTTGCATCTCAGTTCTAATTTCCTTGGGGTATATTCCTAGTAGTGGAATAGCTGGGGTCATACAGAGTTTCTCTGTTCAACTTTTTATGGAAACACCAAACTGTCATCCAGAGTAGTTGTACCATTGTATAATCCCATCAATAGTATATGAGAGTTCCCACCTCTCACATCCTCTCCAACATTTATTGTTTGTTGTCCTGCTAAACGTTGCCACTACTACTGGAGTAAGAAGGTATCTCATTGTGATTTTAATCTGCATCTCTCTTGTTGCCAGTGATTTTGAGCATTTCTTCATGTGGCTGTTGGCCATTTAAATATCTTCCTCTGTGAAAAGTATTTCCATGTCTTTTGCTCATTTTGTAATTGGGTTATCAATATTTTTCTTCCAGAGGCCCAGAAATATTCTGTACCCTTTTTAAATGAGAGCTTTGCCTGAGACGAGAGAACTTTACACTGAATGAACTAATTCAGGCTCATAAGGACAAACACTACATAAGACCATTATTGCAAAAATAGAAGACGAATTAGTAAAACACGTATGAAGACCCAGGGTGGAAACAGTTAGGAGCAGAGGGATGAGGATGGGTAAAGGCAAAACCACAGGGGTGCACATTTTGGTGGGGGGCGGGGGGGTGTATGTGAAGGAAATGGGAAGGATTAGGTGGGGACCTGAAAAGACTGGGTAACAATGGGCCAGGTCCAATGGTAACTTATTCTATAAAACATAATTCACAGAAATGATTACATGAAACACAGTATGAATGAAGAATTGTGTCAAACAAACAAAAAAAGTGATGCAATCTGATTTACATTTTCCGAGGATCAATTCTGAAGGTTAGACTGTAGAGAAGCAGATGTGAAAACACAGTGACTAGGTAGGAAGGCCTTGAAGGATTACAGGATTCTAGAAAGGAGCTAATGAAGACAAATAAAGTCATAAACAGTAGGGGAGGGAGATATGGTAGCATTAGGATGTGTTTCAATGGTAAAACTAACAGTACTTGCAGACAGGATTAGATGTAGTATGTGAGACGGAAGTATTGAATACAACAACCTGAATTCTGGGTTGGATACATGAGCCATTTATTGAGCTAGGAAGCAGGAAAGGTGAAACTTTAATTAAGGAAGTGAAATCAAGATTTTTATATTTTACATGCTCAATTTAAGGTTCTAATAATACATTCCAGTTAAGTTACTGTATAAGCAGTTGTTCAAACAAATTTGGAGTATTGAAAATGAATAAGATAGGAGATACATATTTAGAAGTTGTTAATATACATGTATGAATACTTATGATTAGCTGTGAAACATTTTCTTATATAGTATTTGAAGATGGGTCCTTCAGGTTGAGAAGCACGCAAAATAAAATTGGGGAAGAACTACTTCTTCAAAACAGAGTAGATCTTAATGACATGAAAAGAATAAATTTTGGGGGGCCTTCCTTTGCTGATGTGGCATGAGTAAAAAATGAGAAATAACTACAAACACTTTTTAATCATCAAATATTGGCCATTTTGAGCAGGACAGTTATATGGGCTACTGTGTAGGGAATATGCTCAACATCTCAGGCTGAGAGAACTGAAGAAAATATTCAAGCATTGAGTTGATTTGTAATAGTAAAGAATTCTGTGGATTCTGAGTCCTGAATCATCCAAAGAATAAGAAAGGAATACATGGAATCACTTTCCCCAAAGGAATTGATCCATGTTTAGCCATTTCATAATACTGAAGGAAGAAGTCTAAACGTCACTGAGAAAAATTAGACTCCAGTAACGGAATAGGGAGCTCTGGTAGCCTAGGGATATGAAGCTGTGCTATAATCCCAAAGGTACATAGTTCAAATCCACCAGCTGCTCTGCAGGAGAAAGATGGACAATCTCTTCCCATGTGACTAAATTTCCTCTGAAAACCCACTGGAGGGTCAGCTATTGGTTAGACCTGACTCCGTGATCACACACACACACACACACACACACACACCCCAGATTAATGCAAACTGATCTATTCCAACAAATGACTTCAGCACATGGGCTCAATTGTCTATGCTAAGAAATTGAACATTTGAAGGACATCAGTATTTGTGCTCATTCCAAAGAAAAGTGATCCAATAGAATGTGGAAATTACTGAATGATGTAATCTACATCACACAGAAGTAAAATTGTGCTAAAGATAACATAAAAATGGTTGTTACAGTGTATCAGTAAGGAACTTGAAAAATCAAGTCCAAATAAGCGGATTTGGAAGGATGAATATCATTGTTGAGATCAGATGGATCTTGGCTAAAAACAGATAGTAGCAGAAAGATGTTTACTTGTATTATATGAAGTGTTTACTTGTAAAGAGTATTTAAAGTTATAATAAATTATGTATAACAGTGAAAAAGAATAAAATCCTAGAATATCTGATTATGTGTGATCTGTCCATTGGCTGTCTGTCAAGCAAAGCAAGGGGATACTGTGTGATTTTAAAAAGGTGTGTCTAGGGTTATTATTTCTTTTTACCATATTTATTCAATCTGTATGCTAAGAAAGAAATCTGAAAAGTTGGACTACAGGAAGAAGAATGTGGCAGCAGGATTGGAGGAAGACTCATTAACTACCTGGGACATGTTGATGACACAACCTTGCTTGCTGAAAGTGAAGAAGACTTGAAGTACTTACTGATAGCAATCAGACTATAACCTTTGATATGGAGCACACTTAAACATCAAGAAAATCAAAATTCTATCAATGGGATCAATAAACTGACATCATAGTAATGGAGAACATTATTATGAACAAGTTGCACCAATCACGAAAGGAGAAATATAAGTAAGCACTACTATAAAAAGTTAAGAAAAAGCTTACTCATGGAAAGAACCATTCTTGGAAAGTTACTAGGAGTGGGAGGGGTAGGGAGGACAAATCATTTAGAGGGTAAACACATACTAAATTGAGTGAAGGGAAAGGCAATGTGCAATAAGGGGACAGTCAACCCAAAATGATCAAAGCAAAGAAAGGCAATGGGAGGGAGAAAAAAGTTAAACACAATAAAGGTACTACAAAAAAACTACTACACAGTCCTAAAATAACAGTAATAATCTATGAGTGGACATACAGACACAAAAGTTGAACACATCTGGGAAAAGGGAATGAACCTACATATATATGTATGTGGCATGGCAGAGAATATCTCTTCATATGTGTTTTGTGTATGTTGAAAATATATCCATGAATATATATAGTAGAGAACACAAGAGGTAAAGTTTTGGAAACCTCTTTACCTTGAGAGAATGAGTAAATAGATCTAGATTTAGATTTAGATTTAGATTGTCTTGAGGGACATCTGGACCAATTGACCCAGCAGTCCACAGACAGTGCTCTACATTGATCTGCTCTGATGAACAGAAGTCTTAAAAGCTTATGAGTAGCCATCTAAGATGCATCTATTGATCTCTCTTCACCCAGAGCAAAAAGTGAAAAATATCAAAGCTCTATGGAAACAATCATCCCAAAGGACTCCAAGACCCTGAGACCAGAACTGAGTGGTGCCTGGCTACTACTGCCAACTGTTCTTAAAGGGATCACAACAAAACATCTTGGACGGAATGGTAAAAAGATATAAAAAGTCAAAACCAAACCACACTACAAAAAAAATAAAGACCAAAACCAAAATCCTACCCTCAAAATGACCAGCTTCACTGGTCACTGGTCTGATAAGGATCCCTGCTGGAATAGTATCTTGGTCTGACAGAGTCTCATGGGACTTCCTTGGTCACCCTTCAAACTTGGAGCTAAACTCACTCACGTTGCTCAACTCTGAGCCAACAAATAGACAGGATTATAAAGTGGATAGTAACACTATGAACATACAAATTCCTCAGAAAAATTAACCACATAAGATCAAAAGGATAGCATTTGCCTAGGGATGAATCCACAATGTAGGAAGGGATAGAAAAAAAAGGACAAATAGAAATGGTAAACACAGGAGGAAGATTGCGATTATTTTGGGGATTGTAAACAATGTCAGTCCACATTCTGGTGGATTACCTTTGGGGGGATGGGAACAAGTATGGAACTCTTACAGTCAATCGACCAGTTAGTTGTCTTTCAAATTTCTTGACACAGATTGGCAAGTATGTCCGGGTTGCATCTATTTGTTGAAGCATGTCAATTGATGTCCCATCAATTCCTGAGGCCTTATTTTTTTTAAAAAAAAAAAAGAGTCAGTGTGTCTTGGACTTCTTCTTTTATTACCCTTAATTTTTGATCAGATGCTACTTCCTGAAATGGTGGTGTCAATCAAATCATTTTTGTACAGTAACTTTCCATATTCCTTCTATCTTCTTTTGATACTTCCTGCATCGTTTAATGTTTTGCCCATACCATCCTTCTGTATTACAACTTGAGGCTTAAGTTTGGTTTTCAGTTCTTCTGTGTTTGTTGTCATGTGCCATCGAGCTGCTTGCGACTCTTAGCGACCCTATGTACAAGAGCCCTAAATGCCGTTCTATCCTAAATGCCAACCTCGCCGTCTCAGACACACTCATTTTCACCACTCCACTCACAGAATCAATCCATCTCATCAAGGATCTTCATCTCCTGCACCGTCCCTCCACTCTCTTTTAGCATGAGGAATTCTGAATGAGTTCTTTTCATTTTATTTTCTTACTCTAGCTCTTTATATACTCATTTGTTTTATTTTCTCCAGACGCCCTTTGAAATCTTCTATTTATCTCTTACTTTCTTCCCTATGTTTTGACTCTCAATGTTCTAGCATAAGTTTCAGCCTTTTCTGTCTTTTCTTTATCTTCTGTCTTAGTGATGATATTTTGCTTTCTTCATGGGTGATATTCTTGACGGTCATTCAACAACTCATCTATTCTTCAATCATTAGAGTTCAATGCCTCAAATCTATTTTTTAGATGGTTTTTAAATTCAGATGGGATAGACTAGAGATTGTATTTCTGGTTTTATTCAGTTGAACTTTGAACTTGCACTTGAGTAATTGATGATCTTGTTTGCTGAAAGCAAGGTAGACTTGAGAGGCTTGCTGCATAAGATCAGTAACAACAGCCTTCAATATTAACTACAACTCAATTAAGAAAACAAAAATCTTCACCACTGGACTGATAGGGAACATCATAATATCAGATGGAGAGAAAGGTGAAATTATTAACTATTTCATCTTACTTGGATCTGCAATCAACATTTAGGTTCTAGTAGACAAGACATTAAAAAAATTGTTTTTTGTTGCATTGGGGAAATTGACTGTCAAGGACATCCCTCTTCAAGGTGCTGGGGAGTAGCAATGTCTGTCCATTTAAAGACTAAGAAGCATCTGGTTCAAACCATGATATTTTCCATGATCTGTTATGCATCTGAAAAGTTGAATATGAATAAGAATGACAGAAGAGTTGAAGCTCTTGAGCTGTTTTGTTGCAGAAGAGTATAGAGTATCCCATGGACTTCCAAAGAATGAACAAATATGCCTTAGAAGACGTTCAACCACGATACTCCTTGGTAGCAAGGATAATGAAACTTCTCACCAAATGTGGGCATGCTGTTAGGAGAAGGCAGGCCTTGGGAAAAGATATCATGCTTGGAAGATTGGGAGGTCAGGAAAGGAGAAGACGACCCTCCAAAAGATGGATCTACCTAGTGACTATTGCAATGGGCCTGAGTATATCAGGGAGGGTGAGGACAATGCAGAATAGGGCAGATTCAGATCCATTGTTCATAGGGTTGCTATGGTCATAGTCCACTTGATAGCACCCAACAGCAACAACAAAATAATGCCAAAAAGCAAAATGTATATGGATTATTTAATGAGAAATCAATCTGCTCTGTAAACTTTCAACAAATCATAATATGATGTCTAGTAAAGACAGATAGAAAATTTACAAAAATACCAAAACCCCACAAAGATTATAGGATTAAAACAATGAATCTTTTAACCCTCATGTTAAAAATATTGGGCAATATTTTCTCTTAAAGAATTTTTAAATTTGCTTAGTAAGAAATAAAAATGGCCACTGTTAATATTAAAGATGCTGTCTCTTAAAAGTATTTTAAGAAATACTTTTGAAAAAGTTAGGGGATGTATATATATCAGCACATAATAACTTTTTTAGCACATATTAACTTTTATGTGAGTTCAAGATTCTCAGCATTTTTTTTCTCAGTGTTTATGTGAGAGCTCTGAATTTATCTGTGAAAAGATACAGATCTCAGTGCAATTCTGGTAACTAGAGGACAGTGTGTTTTCAGATTTTCTAGAGAGAGAGAAAAAAACTGGACTTCAAGTAATTAAATCAAAGTGATTAACTTCAATCCTTAATCACTACTTTCATTTTTTCTATATTTCCCCTGACTTTTCAGGGAGGATTAGTCTTTGTCTCAAAAGCAGGCTTTAGTGACCTATGGGCTGGAAAAGCAACCAGAGATGAAGAGACAAAGATATTTAAATGGCAACACACCAGTAATTATGACTGAATTGATGGTTTTTGTGATTTTCACCTGAGGGAAGCTAGTATTTTTCAACTTAACAGCTGTTTGTGGAGCAGATTCTTGTCATTGTTTCTATTTTGTTAAAGGGAAATGCTGACTGAAACTTATAAATTAAGAATTAAATGAGGATAACTAGTAAAATATGCATGAGGATCCAAGGGGGGAGAAGCAGAAGCAACAATTTAGAAAATACTACATAACTTGGGAGAGACTGGAGAGTATTATGCTGAATGAACTAACTCAGTCTTATAAGGACAAATACTGCATAAGACTATTACTGTAAAAATAGAAGAAAAACTAGTAAAATACATATGGAGACTCAAAGGGGACAGGGGTGGGAGCAGAGGGGTGAGAGAATAGGTACAAGTGAAATCACAGAGTTGCACAATTTGGTGGATGGAGGGACAGGGTAATAGAAATGGGAAAAATTTGGCAGGGACCTGAAAAGACAGGCA
>NW_006399890.1:8401430-8407616 GCF_000299155.1 Elephantulus edwardii | reverse complement strand
AATAGGTACAAGTGAAATCACAGAGTTGCACAATTTGGTGGATGGAGAGAGAGGGTAATGGAAATGGGAAAAATTTGGCAGGGACCTGAAAAGACAGGCAAGACAGGGCAATGATGGGCATAGTCCAGTGGTGATTAATTTTATAAAAGATAATTCATGAGAATGATTACATAACACACAATGTGGATGAAGAATACTGTGAAACACAATGTATACAAAGCCTATATAAATGTATAAAAGAGGAAATAAATAAGTATAAAGGAAAATATTTTAAGAGAATTTTTTAAAACACTTCTATATCAGCTGAGAGATTATTAAAGATAAGTTCATGTTGTTGTTATATGTTGTCACATTACCTGCAATTGACAGCAACCCATAAGCACAACAGCTCTGAACTTTTTCCTATCCTGAGCCAATCATATTATCTCCTACACATCTGCCCTCAAACCCCAGTTACTGTGTCAATATGAACCTAGAAATAAATTTGTGTGCTTGGTTTATCTGGGGTAACTGTATAACTCCACCTGAATGCAACCAGAGGGTGTGCAAAAGCAAGTTGTCAGGGTATAGAGATGGGGACATTTGCATTAAAACAATAAGGTGCAAACTGTCTATTGGACCCAATACAAAATATCTAGGCCTATTAAAAATAGTGAAACTTGTACACAGAATATATGATACAGTTGAGTTACTGTAAAATGAATGTGAGTTGAGTTACTGTAAAATGAATGTGAAATGGAACTGAAAGGTACTGTAGTCCACCAGTTTTTCATTACCAATATACAGATTATACTGTAAAAATCTTGCATAGATCATTGTATGCAAATTCCCACGTAAGAGTTTTTGCTGGTTTGTCTTTAGCTATTCTCTAATAAATCTTCATATGCTTTTCAAAAGTACATAAAGCAATCAAATGAAAATGAAAGGGTTCTCAAAAATATCTCCATATCTCATATTTAAAATATAAAAATCTCACCCCTTACCCACCTTTTTTGTGGTGTTTTGGGTGAAAGTTCACAGATTTCTTTGCTAATAATAAAATGAAGAATGCTTTAAAGCTGAACTTCTAACCCTAAAGCACACCAGACTTTGCTTCACTTAGTAGGTTGTATTTTTTTATTTCAAATATATTTTAATGATAACACTTTGTCATCATCTCTAAATAAAAATTATCTACAATTTTTCCAATTTAAGACTGCAGTGGCATTAGGATGTAATTCCTTCCTTCTCCAAAGGCTTTAGATTCCAGTGTACTAATTCCCCAGTGCTCTTGAGACGGGCATCAGCCATATTCTGTTCTGTGGGAAGTCCTGTGGAAACTTCAGTGGCTGGATTCTTATCAAATGCTCAACCACTTTCAGTTTTCCATTCGCTGAAGGGATATTCTTTTGAACTTGAGGAATATGTGCTTTTTCTAATCCAAACATGTTTATCATATTTTTCCACCCCAATACGGACACCTTTTTGAACTTTTTATTCTGGTAACAATATGCAGTTTATGAGAGGTTTGTGAATCTTCACCGTATTTTTCATGATCTTCAGAAGGTTGAAATACTTCATCTGGAATTCTTGACCTGGTAAATTTGTCACGAATCCAATTTGTATAGATGAGAGACTCCACACCTTTTGTCACAGTCTGTTGATGGCCTTGAGGTCTCTGAACTATAGAGCATAAGATGCTAGCATTGCATTTGGTCTCTTTAGGCAGTGTCTTGAGCTCAAGAAGTCAAGAAGTAAAGCTAAGAATTCCGCTCACTGAATTTACCCCAGTAGGTTATATTTCTATAGTTAAAATTTTGAAATAAATGAAATCTTTTATTATATATCTTCTGTGACCTAACTAACAATTATAATAAAATTATCCTCATAGCAAAAGGGGGGGAGGGGTTTGTGCGGGGAGAGGGGTGCAACAATGAATGAATGGAATCCCAAAATCTCTGTAGATGTTCATTGAAATGAAAAATAAACAACCTAAATTAAAAAAAAAAGGAACAGTTAGTAAATTACCACAAGCTCAAAATAAAATGAAAGAATGTTAACCTAAAATTTCAAATGTTGTAAAGATTCTCTGGGGAATCAGGCAAGGAGTAGGAGAGAGTCTTTACACAGGAAGGGCAAAAAGCAGAGGAACAAGAGATGACATTTCAAAGGGGGGGAAAAGACATTAAAAACTCGGACAATTGTGTTATCTAGAGTCATCAAGTCAATTCCAGCACAGTGAGGTTGCCGGAGAGAGTAGAACTGCTCATTGTTAGGGTTTCCAAGGCTATGAACTTCAGAGGAGCAGGTTTCTGTTTCTTCTTCCCATGGAATGACTAGGGAACTTGAACTGGTAGCAACCCAATACTTACCTCACTGTGCACCAAAGCTTAAATGGTATTGCTGTTACTGTTGTTGTTGTGGTTTTGTGTTTTCAAGTCAGAACTGACTCATAGCTGACACTCCAGAGAGTTTTCAGAGGCAGTAAATTACACAGGAGGAGATGGCCTATCCCTCTTCTGTGGAACAGCTTATTGATTCGAACCTTATGCCTGTGGGTTGATGACACAGCTCTTTACCACTAGGTCACCAACACTTCCTTCAGCTGCATTAGTCTTAAGGAAATGGAAATTAAAATTACATTATAATGCCACTACATATTCATCTAAAAACCATATCCAAGGCCGTTGCTGCCAAGACACTTCCAATTCATTGTAACCCCATGTGTTGCAAAATAGAACTGCACACCACCGTTTTCATCACTGTGACCTTCTGGAATTGAATTGTCAGGTCTTCCTTCCAAGACACCTGTGAGTCATTTGGTTATTAGCCAAGAGCTTATCTTATGTTAACATCACTCCTGAAGAGCACCTGGTAAATTCAAGCAGCCAACCTGACAATCATGCATTACATCACCAGGCACCAGGGCTCCCTCTTGCGTTGATGGTGAGTGGTGTATAAATTGGCACAATTAATGATGGAAAAACTGTTTGATATAAATTTGAAAGTATGCAAAATTCATGACCCCCAGATTCCAGTTCTAGAAACCAACAGCAAGGCAAATTATGCTACGTGTGTTCACACACACACACACACACACTTTACAAGAATTCAGAACAGAACTGTTTGAAACAGCCCCATATGGAAATTGCACAAGTGTCTATCAGTGTATCAAAGATAAAATATGTTTTCACACAATAACATACCATTCAGCAGTAGGAGTTAGGAGGCTACAAACTAGCAAAAATAAAATTAACTTCACAAATATTCAACAGAAGTAAAAAATAAAAAATATATATTTTACTATTGTATTTACTTAAATTACCCACATTAGTAAAACCAATATTTAATGCTGAAAGCTGAAACAATGGCAAATAATCTCAGAGGTTAAACTATGCAAAGAAAAACACAATATCAAGAATAGAGAAAGACGTATTAACAAACTTCTATAGACAGGTAGAAGAAGTGCAACAAGAGTGTTCCTTATGGACAAGAATGGTGAAACTGTCTCAAATACTTTGGGCTTGTTGTCAGGAAGGATGGTCTTTGGAAAAAGATATCATGCTGGAAAGGATGGAGGATCAGAGAGAGAAAGACTCTCAGCATCATGGATTGGAGCCCATCAGAAATTGTGAGGATGGTGCGGGACAGGCAAGATTCAGAGCCATTGTTCATGGGGTCACTACCAATTGTTAGTTGACTTGGAGGCACCTAACAATAACAAAAAAATATGCAGGTAATACAACCTCATTTTTTGAAAAAGAAGACTTGAAGCTCTTACTGATGAAGCTCAAAGACTCTAAATTATGGATTGTACCTTAACATAAAGAAAATAAAAATCCTCATGATTAAACCAATAATTCATGGTTGCTGTGATGTTAAACACTGTGACACTGATGAGTCAAATGCAATAATGGTTACCCATGGTGGAGAGTGTTTGATGGAACTCCCAGATCAAAACAGTCTTGGAGGAAGGAGTGGCACCCTCTTCCAAAATAGCTTACCTCCAGAAACTCTACGAACTTAGAGAAATTATGAAAGTTATACAAGTGTTCAGGCCTTTCATTTGTAAGGTCACTATGAATCGTCTCTGACTCAATGGCAATGAACAACAACAAACACATCATGACAAATGGAGACATGACTGCAGTTGTCAAAGATTTCAGTTTACTCAGATCCGCAATCAATGCCCAGGGATGCAGAAGTCAAGAAATCAAATAATATACTGCACTAGGCAAATGTGCCTCAGAGAATCTCTTTTAAAAAAATATTCCAAGAGCAAAAATGTCACTTTTAATACTAAGGTGCACCTGAACTAAGCCATAGTATTTTGCATTGATCCACATGCATGTGAACACTGAGCAATGAATGACTAAGGAAGTAGTCTTAGTCATTGCCTTTGAATAATTGTCTTTGAATTGTGGTGTTGATGAAGCATAGTGTGTGTTCCATGAACTTTCAGAAGAACAAACAAATCTGCCTGGGAAGAAGTCAAGTCAGACTATTCCTTGGGGGTGAGGACAGTGAGAGTAAAATATGTTAGCACCCAACCTTTCTTGGAGAGAGACTTCATGTTTGGTAAAGTGGGTCAGCTGGGAAACAGTAGAAGACTCTGAGCAAGGTGGCTTGAAAGAGTGGGTGCAACAATGGACTTGAGCATGGCAGCAATTGTGAGGGTTAAGCAAGATTATGTTTTGTTGTCCACAGGGCCACTATGAACTGTAACCAACTCGATGGCACCAGGCAAAAGGTAAAAATATCAAACTACTTCTAAACTTCCATTGCTAATTATAAGACAGAACCTAGAGGCATGAAGTAGTGTGTGGTGTCACCGAGCCCAGCCAGCTGTAAGTACGCAAGGAGTAATAAGCTCAGTATGGTGGTGACCAATGTATGAGGGTAAAAAAGGATTTCTTATGTAACTATACCACTTTAGAAGACTGGCTTATGTCTAAATTTCCATATCTATTTTGCTCCCCCGTGCTATTTTTCTAAACTGTGATATGGATGAGTCGCTTTTTAAATATTGTACAGTGAAAAGGTTTCTTACCATCATAGACTGAAAGTGGAATTGATCTTAAAATATCTACCTCTGCCTTCAAATTATGCTTGCAGCTATCTGAGTAACAAGCCAATTACATTACTCTAACCATGTTACCATCCTGGCTCCAGCACATTCTTAATAAAGGGCTGTACCTCTGTAGGGATCCAATATCAGACAATCATTCCTTGCTGAATCTGGATAGATACTTTTTCATTCTTGTCTGATGCCAGTATTTGAAATGCAGACACATAGTCAAATGGTGACCTTAATTGATGAGATTACTATGCAGCTTGTGGAAAGAACGGAAATCTCATCCAAAACAAATAAAACCCAACTCCACTGCCAAGGAGTCAGTTTCTGACTCATACAACCTTCTATTGGGCGTCAAGGGCTCCTAACTCTTTATGGAAGTAGATGGTCTGTCTTTCTTTCATGGTTATCTAGGGGATTCAAACTGCTGACCTCTTAACAGTACAACACATAATATACTGTACTACCAAAGCCGCCAACGTTAGAATTATAAAGTTCTAGAGACTTTCATTATTTGTTGTTGTAGTGGTGGTTGTGGTTGTGGTTATTATGTGCTATCAAATTGCTTGCGACTCATAGCAACCCTATGTACAAGAGCCCTAAACACCGTTATATGCCAACCTCGCCATCTCAAACACACTCATTCCCACCATTCCACTCACAGAAGCGATCCATCTCATTGAGGGTCTTCCTCTCCTGCTAGTCCCTCCACTCTCCCAAACATGATGTCACTCTCCAAGGACCCTTGCAACATGCCCAAACTATGTCAGATGAAGCTTCAGAATCCTTGACTCCAAGGAACATTCTGGCCTTACCCTCTCTAGGACAAACCTGTTCTCCTAGCAGTCCATGGTATATTCAACACTCTTCTCCAGCACCACAGCTCAAAGGCATCAATTATCTTTCTATCGTCCCTATTCACTGTCAAACTCTGTGATGCATAGCACGTAATTGCAAAGACCAAGCCTGGATCAGGCACACCTTAGTCTCCAGCCTGATGTTGTTGCTCTTCAGTATTCTTGAGAGGTCCCTCACAGCTGACTTTCCCAATGCAATTTGTCTCCTGATTTCCTGGCTGCTGTTACCAAGAGTGTTAACTGTGCAACCAATTAAACTAAAACTATTAACTATCT
>NW_006399890.1:8395902-8401135 GCF_000299155.1 Elephantulus edwardii | reverse complement strand
AACCCCCTTCTTGATTTTGAACCACGTAGTGTCTCCTTGCTCTGTTCTGACGACTGCCTCTTGGTCCAAGTATAGGTTTCGCATTAGCATAATCAATGTTATGGGATTCTCATTCTTCTCAGAGTCAGCCACAGTTTGTTGTGGTCTACACAGTCAAAAGACTTTGCATAGTCAATGAAGCACAGATAGACATTCTTCTGGTATTCTCTGCTTTCTGCCAAGATCCATCTAACATTAACTATAATATCCCTTGTACCATGACCTCTTCTAAATACAGCCTGAACATCTGGCAGTTCTCTGTTGACATATTGTTTCAAATGTTTTTGGATAATTTTCAGCATAGTCTTGCGTGCATATGATATTAATTATATTGTTCGATAATTTCCGCACTCCTTTAGGTCACCTTTCTTTAGAATGGGAACAAATTTGTAAGGTAAATAATTTCACTATTTCCTTTCCAAAGTGGTGGGTTCATTTACTTGTTTCCTTATTTCAAATCATTATAAATCAATCTCTCTAGAACACTGTAATTGCGATACAAAATAAGTAAAACTAAACCAAACCAATTGCCTTAGAGTGTGTGTTTGTGTGTGTGTGTGTGTGTGTGTGTGTTGTGTGTCTGTGTGTAGAATTGTATCCAGTATGTTTTCAGAAGCTGAATTTTCAGAAGTAGATTGCAGTGTCTTTCTTCTGAGACAACTCTGAGTTAATTCAAGTTCATTTTTCCCCACCATTTTTGTACCACTGCATATTAAACGTTTCTACCAGCCAGACACTCCTAAAAACCAAATGAGACTCACTATCATCTTCAGGGAGTTTAAAGATTATTAAAGAGATATGGCACGTGAAAAAGCCAACAAACTAGGATGCAGATTACGTCAATGGGTTTAAAAGCAAATAGATAGTTTAGAGGTACCAAAGGTGGTTTGTTGAGACCATTTCACATTAGAAGGAGATGGAGAGAAGCTCCCTTGCTAGTCTTGGCACCCATGCCACTTTTAAATAAATAAAGGAGCAGGTGACCATGACTCCTAGTGATCCTGTGAACAAAAGATCTGAACCTTGCCCTATCCTGTGCTGTCCTCATTATCTATCATGTTTGAGCCCATTGCTACAGTCACTGTGTCAGCCCATCTTATTAACAGTCTGGTCTTTTATAGACCCTCCACCTTTCCCAGCATTATGTTCTTTTCCAAAGATTGACCCTTTCTGACAGCGTGCCTGTTTCATGATTCTTGCCTCTGAGTATTTTGTTTGCACTTCTCTCAAGGAAGATTTATTTGTTCGTTTGGTAATTCATGGCATACACAATTCTCTTTGACAGGACCTCACTTCAGAGTATCAACTTTGCTTCTGTTATCCTTATTCATTGTCCAACTTTCAGATACATATGAAGCCATTTAAAATATCATGGCTTGGATCAGGTGTACCTTATTCTTTAAACTGACATCCTTGCTGTTTAGCATTTTAGAGAAGTTTTGACAGCAGATTTTTCCAATACAACATGCCTTTTAAATTCTTGACTCCTACCAAATGGGTTATTATTGTATATTCAAGTAAAATTAAATCCTTTACAATTTCAGCCTTTTCTCCATCTATCATCATGTCATCTGTTAGTACAGTGGTGAGGAGTTTAAGGGTAAAAAGAACTGGAATATTATTTAAATACTTCTGAAACCTCATAAAAAGTATCAGGAGTATAAGAGATTATTTACAGCAAATTCTATGTCACCCTCAATTTGTTGTTTCCTATACATATTGTGTCCAGAAGCCAAGCATATAGAGAATGGGGACTGAAAGAAGCTGCGACATCCCAACACTAATGACTTGTGCTGTAAAAGATGGCTTATGTCATTTGCTACCTTACGCTTCTGTTGTCCCTGTTCCCCTTCCTTTTTGCCCACTCAAATAACAATATCACTTTAGGAGGTACTGATGATGTGTAAGTACACTGTCTTCACTTAATTTTCATGAATGTCTAATAAGTACTTCATAGCCATTTATATATGAAGAAGCAGAAGTACAGAGGAGTCAGCTACATTGCCAGAATCACATAGGTGGTACCTGGCAGAGCAGGGCCTGAGCCAAAATTATCTGAACCCAGAATCTATGCACCCTCACAGTCACAGGCCAGGACACTGCTTCTTGAGGAAGGATGCCATGAAAATAAGAGCTCATACTTCATTTGATCTCAAGCTTCATGCTTTGGAGGATGGATGGACAGCACAAGAGAAGAAGGCCCTCAATGAGATGGGTTGATTCAGTCACTGGGGTAATGAGAATAGGGGTGTCAGAGACAATAGGATTGGCATAGGATAGAGCAGGGTTTAAGGCTGTCATAGATAGGATTGCTATGAGTCACAGGCAACTTAACAGAACATAACAACAACAACATACCTAGTCATGCCCTTGGTTCTCTGTCACCTCTTGCCAATGTCAGATGGATCTTAGCCAAAGCAAAGAGTACCAGAGGAATGTCTGTCTATGTTTCATTGACTATGCAAAGGCATTTGACTGTGTGGACCACACAAATTGTAGCTAACCTTTAGGAGAATAAGAATTCCAGAACACTTGATTGTGCTCATGTGAAAACTATACTTGGACCAGGAAACAGTCCTCAGAACAGAGCAAGGGAACACTGTATGGTTCAAAATCAGGAAAGGAGTGCATCAGTGTCCTTTTCAATCTATATGCAGAACAGATCATTGAGGACGCTGGGCTTTATGAGGAGCAATGTGGCATCAGGACTGGAGGAAAACTCATTAACAACCTGTGATATGCAGATGATACAATCTTGCTTGCTGAAATTTAGGAGATATTAATTGCTTGCTGCAGAAAGTCAAGGATTGTAGTCTACAATATGGATTGAAGCTGAATATCAAGGAAACAGATTCTCACCACTGGAACAAATGGCCAAATCATGACAAATGGAGATGAGATTAAGATGGTTAACAATTTCAGCTTGCTCAGTTGCACAATCAACACTCTTAGCATACCCACAGTTATGAAATCAAATTATGAACTGAATTAGGATCATCTGCATTGAGGAACCTCTCCAGAGTATTGAGAGGCAACGATATCAGTCTAGAGACTAAGGTGTATCTAATTTAGGCCATAGCCTTTGCAATTACTTGCTATTATGCATCAGAGAGCTGGACAATGACTAAGGATGACAGAAGAATCAACGCCCTTGAGTTATGGTGCTGGAGAAGAATCTTGAACATACCATGGACAATCAAGAGAACAAACATATCTGTTTTTAAGAGGGTGAAACCAAGTTTCCCTTTGGAGGCTAGGATTTTGAAGCTCTGTCTCACATACTTTGGGCAGGTGGCCAGAATGAACCGGTCCTTGGAGAAGGACATCATGCTTGGAAGGGTGGAGGAACAGCACTGGAGAGAAACACCCTAGATGAGATAAACTGACACAGTAATTGGGGTAATGGAGGTAGGTGTCTTTGAATCAGTGAGATTGGCTCAGGACCCACCATGGTTCAGAGCTGTTGTACATAGGGTCACTATGAGTTGTAGGTGACTTGATGGTATATAACAACAACAACATACCTAATCATGTTTATGTACATATGATCTCTGTATCTATACATTTTTGAGACTATGAGCTCCTGGACCAATTAGAAATTCAATAAGGTCAAGGTCTCTGGTTCTCTTTTTTCTATACCACCCACATTACCTAGCATGATACTAGATGCATATTTACTACTTTAAAATAAGTCAAATTAAAAACAACAGGGACACAAATAAGTTTCCTTCCAAATTTTACCCATAAGCTCTACAGGCTGCTTTCATCCCTCAGGCTCCACTTTGCATATTTTGTGTTGCAAAACAAATAATAAATAATGGCAGTGATGCTTATTATAGAACTTCCAGATGAGTTATGGCAGGGTAATAGCAAGCTTTCTCCAAAGTAGCATCTGACCTAATGCATTAGGATGATTACTTCCAGTCTCTGAGTGAATTGAAATAATTTTCTCTCTCTTACAGAAATTATTAACCTGTTCATAAAACAAGAAAGAGGGAATTGGAAAAATAGGAGTCATAAAGCACAGGCAATGACTAGGGAGAGAAAGATTCTTGATACTCCAGATGTCTGCCCTCTGCTTGCAGTTCACTCCTTGTCTCTGCCCCTCTCGTCACACCAGATAAGCTGTGTACGTGCATCTGTTTTCTCTAATGAGTAATTGGGGCTGCTGGGTCACCTGCCTGGGTTCTGTTGCTGTAAGTCACAATCACCCAGGGCTGAGGGAGCTGTGTGCCATGACTGAAATTGCCAGTATCCCGAACTCTGCTGACAAGATTCTGCCGTACACTTTTCCTGTGGGCCAGACAAGTATCCTTATAAGGAAGGTGATTTAAGTACTGGGGCCTAAGGATTTCTGTGATGAAGTTAAAATATGTTTTAAGTCAGTAGCACTGAACTTTAAATAATTATGAGAGTACATTAGAGAGACCTTTTAATGTAGGATTTCCAAGAAACTCATCTTAGGAGGAGTATTTTCAGAAGTGAAGAATGAATGATCACCTTCCTCTGAATATTCCTTATACCATCTATTAAGTCAAAGAATTTTGAGTCAAGAGTGACTTCTTAGGGATTCTATGTACCACTTTCTCTACTTTCTTCTGTTCAGTCAAAACCTTAAGCTCTGGATAAACTAAGATCTTAAAAATGAAATTGTAATTGTATTGGAAGTCTTAATGATAGTAATAAGACAAGAGAAAGACATAAGAGGTCAACAAATTGGCAAAGAGGAAGTAAAATTATCCCTTTATGCAGATGACATGATTATATACTTAGAAAACCCTAAAGACTCAGCAAGAAAACTACTGGACTAATGCAACAATGAATGAATGGGAACCCCAAATCTCTGTAAATGTTCATTAAATTAATAAAATTTAATTTTTTTTAAAAAAAGAAAACTACTGGACATAGTTGACCAATTCAGCAAAGTAGCAGGATACAAGACCAACATACAAAAATCAGTTGGATTTCTCTACAGTGACAGAGAGAATACAGAGCTGGAGCTAAGAAAAACAATACCCTTCACAATAGCTAATCACAAGATAAAATATTTGGGAGTATATATAACTAGAAGCACAAAAGATATATTCAAAGAAAATTACAAAACATTCCTACAAGAAAAAAAAAGAGACCTGAAGAAGTGTAAGAATATCCTATGTTCAGGGATAGGAAGACTCAGTACTGTGAAAATGGCAAT
>NW_006399890.1:8384669-8392605 GCF_000299155.1 Elephantulus edwardii | reverse complement strand
AGAGAGATGCAAATCAAGACAACTATGAGATATCATCTCACCCCAGTAAGAATAGCAAAGTTTAACAGCAAGCAACAAATGCTGGCGTGGTTGTGGAGAGACTGGAACCCTTATTCACTGTTGGTGGGAGTTTAAAATGGTGCAACCACTGTGGAAAGTGGTGTGGTGCTTTCTCCAAAGTTGCAAATAGAGATACCATTTGACCCAGCAATTCCACTACTGGGAATATACCCTAAAGAGACTATAACTGACATCCAAGCAGATATATGCACACCCATGTTTATTGCGGCTTTGTTCACAATAGCAAGGAGTTGGAAACAACCCAAGTGCCCATCAATAAACAAATGGATAGAGAAGCTGTGGTATATTCACACATTGGAATACTACACTGCACTGAAAAAAAGGAGCTCATGCAATATTATTCAAAATGGGTGACCCTGGAGGACATGATGCTGAGTGAAATATCTCAGTCACAAAAGGACAAATACTATATGGTGTCACTGTTGTAGAATGAGGCTGACATCAGGGTGGGCATAAGACTGAGAAAAACTGGATAAATTATGTTTACTGCAATAAAGCCAATGAGGGAAAGAATATAGTTTAAAAGTAATTTACGGCATTATGATTATCATAAGAGTCTGGAGTGAAGGTTGCAGAGTGGAGTATACTTGGGGTGAGGGTGGGGGTGTGCGGGGGGATTGTGTACCAATGAAGTTTTCTTTTGCTTTTCAAGGAGAGGAGCAATTAGGGAGTGGGGTGGGGTGGGCGGGGAGAAAAGTGCAACAATGAATGAATGAAATTCCAAAATCTCTGTAGATATTCATTGAAATTAATTAAAAAAAGAAAGAAATGTCATGGTCATCAAATTGGAACCATCTCATAGGTGACCCTATTGCAGGTGTCCAGAGACTGTACATCACACAGGAGATTATCCATCTTTCTCCAGTGGAGCAAACCCCTCCCCACTAGGTCACTGGAGCTCCCTCTCTAAGAACTAGGTTCCCTAATTGTGTTTTTTTTGTTTTTTTTAAAGACTGACCTTGTGACTTGCTTTGGTATAATGATACCATGGCAGAAGTGACTCTCTACATTCCAAGCCTAGATTTTATGAAGATTGTTGTAAGGAAGTTCAGGTTGTTCTGTTGAAGAGAGAAGGATTGTAGAAATGGGAATGAAAGTACTTATGGAGGAACAGTGAGGTGCACAAGGCAGTCCTACTCATGAGAGAGAGGGCTTACTGGATCGCAAGTACAGCCCTTTCACCAGTCAGATGGAGCCATATGAGTAACTTCAAGTGAGACCAGCAAGAGAACTTCCTGGTCAACCCACAGGATTGTGAAAAATACTACTCTGGTGTTTGTAAGTCACTCAGCACTAATTTTTTACACAGGAACAGATAACTGGTCCCTATGGTTAATGAATTACTGGGGAGTTCTTGGTTATCCTAAAATTTAATGGTGGAGTGAAGTTGGATAAACACATTTGGCTAGAGAAAATACTTGTGTAGGAAAAGATCAGAAGCTGCTATGACCAGCTGAGAAGGGCTTTCAATTTCAAGCCGCAGAACATTGGCTTAGAGGTTCTGAAGATGCGTGAGGATGGCAATGAAACAAGAAGATAGTTTGTTGGGAAGACTAACAGAGTCAGCATCTAGTACAAGCATATGAACATACAGAACAGATGTAAGTAAGGAAGATATAGTGAGATCTGATTGCTAAGCCCGAAAGTTGCAGTTAAAATTGCCAAAAAACAAGCTACTGAATACAGAATTAAGCATTCACTCTTTAAAGCACAGATGTTTTCTCAACTACAGATGCTATCAATTCTTTTCCTACTTTTAAAAAACTATGACTATTCTTGCTTTCTAAAATCTATGATATTCATATCAGCATTATTCACAATAGCCAAAAGGTGGGAACAAGTCAAGGACCCATAATCAGATGAATAAATTAACAAAAAGATTCGTTCTTTTTCCATGCAATGGCTGGCAGATTTGAGCCTCAGGACTTTTGTTTAGCAACCCAATACATAACAAATATACACACAGAGTTATACAGTTAGACAATTATAGAATGGATATATGGAACTCTGGTGCATGCTGTAATACCACTAACTAAAAGGTCAGAGATTCTAATCCACCCGTTGCTCTGTGAGAGAAAGATGAGTTATACCTTCTCACAAAGATTCACAACCGCAGAATCTCAAAGGATGCTCCATGGGAGAGAGATGGGCAATCCCCTCCCCAACCCTCTGAAAATCTGTTAGAGTCAGCTGTGGGTTGGTTCTGACAAAATGGCACACACAACTATGTTGTTGTTGTTGTTATGTGCATCAAGTCACTTGTGACTCATAGCACCCTATATACAACAGCCCTGAAACTTGCTCTAGCCTGTGCCAACCTTACTGTCTCTGACACGCCTATCCTTATTTCTCCAATCACTGAATCAATCCATCTCATTGAGAGTCTTCCTCTCTTGCACTGTCCCTCCATCCATCTCATTGAGAGTCTTCCTCTCTTGCACTGTCCCTCCCAAGCCAGATGTCCCTAAGGAATGATCCCTCCTTGCAACATGTCCAAAATATGTCAGGCAAAGCATCAGAATCTTTGCCTCCAAAGAGCAGCCTGGTTTTACCCTCTCTAGGGCAAACTTGTTTGCTCTAGCTGTCATAGTACATTCAATACTCTTCTCCAGCATCACAGCTCAAAGGTATCAATTCTCATTCTATCATCCCTAGTTATTGTCCAGCTTTCTGATGCATAACAAGTAATTGTGGAGAGTATGGTCTGAAATTTTCTTGGTGGGTACCCTATAAGTTAATTTTTATTTCCAAATATAACACCATTCACCTAATCTCCAAACCTCGTTGACTTTCTCTCCATTTATAAAGTCTCTAACTATACTTTTACACCCTCTCTTATGAACTGTATTTGTTTTCACTTATCAGCTGGTCCCTCTGGTTCCCTATTTTTTATATCATACATTTATTTTGAAATGCAATGTTCAGGGCTGTCTATGGCCCATTTCAGAAGTAGATAGGCAGGTCCACTTTCTCATCTGTCTTGGTGTAGAAGTTCTACTAAAACCTGCTCACCAAGAATGAAGGTACTGGTATTTGAAATAGTAGTTGCATATTTTTCAACATCAAAGTAACATACAAGTTACCACAGTATAGCAAAGTAACAGATAAATGATAGAGAAATTCTGAAGTCCATGAGAATTTGAAATTCTGCTCTTTTGACTGAGATTCCTCTACAGAATGTTTTATCACTATGCTTAGTTATGGGAGGTGGGCAGCATCTAGTTCTTCTGGTCTCATAGGAAAGGAGGCAATTGCAACTGTTCATGGAGACATATTCCTTTTCTAAGTCCTATTCCTCACTCTCTTTTCTCAGTTGCTCCAAGAACAATAGCCAATCATTGTGCCTAGTATGGGCATGACGTCAGTTTGAAACCTAAGGTTCACCTGATTCGTCATGGTCTTTCCAAGCACTTGCTTTGCATCTGAGAGCTGGAAAATGAATAAGGAAGACAGAAGAAAGTTTTATACCATTGAGTTGTAGTGTTGGAGAAGAGTACTGAATGTCTCATGGACTATTAAAAGAACAAACAGGTATGTCTTGGGAAAAGTGCAACCAGAGTGCTCCTTGGAGGCGAAAATGGCAAAGTTTTGTCTTTCATACTTTGGACATGCTGCTAGGAGAGACTATTTCTTAGAAAGGGATATCATGCTTGGAAAGGTGGAGGGTCAGAGAAAGAGATTAAGAACCCCAAGAAGATGGGCTGACATGGTGACTGCAGCAATGGGCTGAAGTGTCTCAGAGAAGGTGAGGATGGCACAAGATAGGAAAGGATTCAGATATGTTGTCCATGGGGTCACTATGGGTCAGACTTGACTAGATAGCATGTACAGGAAACAACAACATGGTCACATGCAAGGGTTTTTAAGACCTCATCTGGAGTTCTTGGTAAAATGCAGACTTGGAGACTATAGGACTGGGGTGAAATCTAACAAGTTCCCACGTTGGGCTGATGCTGCTGTTCTGTTGACCATGTTTTGACTATAAACAAGGGACTTAATAATCCTAATATTTTTAATGCTAAATTAGTAGGCTGGGTTTAGAAGGGGTCGTGGTACTAGGGATATTGTAGCTGATGTTAAATGGATCTTAGCTGAAAGCAGGAAATACCAGAGGAATGTCTATCTGTGTTTCATTGACTATGCAAAGGGGTTTGAGTGGATCATAACAAACCGTGGCTGACTCTGAGAAGAATGGGAATCCCAGAACACTTGATCATGCAAATGTGAAACCTATACTTGGACCAGGAGGCAGTCATCAGAACAGAGCAAGGGAACACTGCATGGTTCAAAATTGGGAAGGGCGTACACCAGGGATGCATCCTATCTCCATACCTTTTCAACCTATATGCAGAACAGATTATCCGGGAGGCTGGGCTCTATGAGGAGAAATGTGGGGTCAGGATTGGTGGACGATTTATCAACAATCTGCATTATGCAGATGACACAACCCTGCTTGCTGAAACTGAAGAGGACCTGAAGCGCCTGCTGCAGAGTGTCAAGGACTGCAGCCTACAATATGGATTGAGGCTCAATGTCAAGAAGACAACGATTCTCACCACTGGACCGATTGGCAGCATCAGGATGGATGGTGAAGAGATTGAGATTGTACACAGCTTTAGTTTGCTTGGCTCCATAGTCAACAGTCTTGGCACCAGCAGCCAGGAAATTAAAAGGCGCATTGCCATGGGAAAGTCTGCTGTTAGGGACCTCTCCAAAGTACTGAAGAGTAATGGTGTCTCTCTGGAGACTAAGGTGTGTCTGATACAGGCCATGGTCTTCACAATCACTTGTGATGCATCAGAGAGTTGGACAATGACCAAGAAGGAGAACTGATGCCTTTGAGCTTTGGTGCTGGAGAAGAGTATTGAGAATACCATGAACTGCTAGGAAAACAAACAGAATTGTCCTGGAAAGGGTTAAACCTGGTGGCTCCTTGGAGGCAAGGATTCTGAGGCTCCGTCTAACATACTTTGGACATGTTGTGAGGAGAGACCAGTCCTTGGAGAAGGACATCATGCTTGGGAGGGTGGAGGGACAGCGCAGGAGGGGAAGGCCCTCTATGAGGTGGATTGATTCAGTGACTGGGATAATCGGGGTGGGAGTGTCAGAGACAGTGCAATTGACACAGGACAGAGCAGAGTTTAGGGCTGTTGTACATAGGGTCGCTATGAGTCGCAAGCGACTCGATGGCACATAATAACAACAACAAATTATTAGCTATCAGATCAAGAAATTAATATTTTTTGAATTATTGGTGAAAACTAGTATGTGCTTTCTTGTTTTTTTCCTTCAAGAAAACAATCATACCATTTAAAAAAATAGTGATTCCTTCTACATCTGAATCTTGCTAGAGGATTATTTCCCATATGCATCCTGTAAGACATTTCAAGATAGTAATATTTAAGTTATCCTGTTTTCTCGGGAGGAAAAAAAACCATACACAACACTACTTGACCTTTTGCCCAAGGAAGTTATGAAACTGTAGGAAAAGAATGTTTATGTGTCATCATGCTTTATTTTAAAATAAAGATTTTCATTGGAACAGATGCATTTGTCAATCTTATAGTAATATGAAAGTGTTGACAGCAAATTTTTAAATAAAAATAACTTTATGAACATGGATAAAGAATACTGTCTTAAAGAGAACAAGAAATGAATAGAAAGTGTAAAGAAAATAGATAAGTTGTTTGGTTACACTAAACTGAAAACTTTTGCATATAAAACTTCCTTTAAAGATTGTGAAAGTATAATCCATATCCATTTCCTATCCTCACTTATTTTCCCCTTTAAATTTCCCTGTTCTGATTTTTCTCCTACTCTGTACTTAGCAAGGTCTGATAACCCACCCTTTGAGAAACCCGATATTCAATGCTCAACCCTCAACCATTCTAAATTTATTAGGGGAGGAGGGGAAATCACCTGACTTACAGACTATCATGTTTTGTTTTGTTTTTTTTAATAAAAGGTAACTTTTCTTTAAAAAGTACTGTTAGGTACTGTCAAGTTGACCATTATTCATGTTATTGGTAGGTGCCATCAAGTGGAGTATGACTCATAGAGACCCTATGAACAAAAGATCTGAACCTTGTTCTATCCTGTGCCATTCTCACACTTCCTGATACACAAGAGCCCATTGTGGCAGCTACTGTGTCCGTTTACCTGGTTGAGGGTCTTCCTCTTTCTCATGGACCCTCCACCCTTCCCAGCATCATGTTCCTCTCCAAGGAATAGACCTCCTAGCAACATGTCCAAAGTATGTGAGGCAAAGCCTCATTATTCTTGGCTCCAAAGAACACTTCCGCTGCACCCTTTCCAAGGTATATCTGTTCTTTCGGCCATCAATAGAATGTTCAGCTCAAAGATGTTGATTCTTTTTCTGTCATCCTTATTCATTATCCATCTCTCAGATACATAGCAAGTGATCGGAAAAAAACGTGACCTGAATCAGATGCACCTTAGTCCCCACACTGACATCATTAATTTAGAGAGGTCCGTAGATGCAGATTTTTCCAATGCACTGTGTCTCCTTATTTCCTGACTGGTACCAAGGGTGTAAATTGTGGCTCCAAGCAAGATAAAGCTGTTCTCTCTCAATTTCCTCTCCAACCATCATGATGCTGTCTATCAGTTGATTAGTAAGAATATTTGTTTTCTTGACATTGAGATGCAGTCCATACTAACGGCTACATTCCTTGATCTTCTGCAACAAGTGCTTCAAGTCCTCCTCACTTTCAGCAAGCAAGGTTGTGTCATCCCCATAACACAGGTGATTGATGAGTCTTCCTACAATCCTGATGCCATATTCTTCTTCATAGAGTCCAGCTTCTCGGATAATTTGCTGAGCATGAAGACTGAATAGGTATGGACAGAGAAAACAACCCTGATACAGTCCCTTCTCATTTTAAATCATGCAGTGTTCTGCTCTGTTTGCACAACAGCCTCCTGATCCAGGTATAGGTTCCACATGAGCACAATCAAGTGCTCTGACACTCCTATTCTTCTCAATGTGTCAGCCGCAACTTGTCATAATCTACACAATCAAATGGCTTTGCATAGTCAATAAAGTACAGACATTCTTCTGGTATTCTTTACCTTCAGCCATGACTCATTGTGCACCTGTAAACAATGGATCTGAACATTTCCCTATCCTGTGCCATTCTCACGATCTCTAATATACTTGAACCCGTTATTACAGTCACTGTGTCAATCCATCTCATTTAGGGTCTTCCTCTCTTTTACTGACCCTCCACCTTTCCAAGCATGATGCCATTTCCTATGGGCTGGTCCTTCCTAACAGCACACCCAAAATATGTAAGACCATCCTTCACCATTTTTGACTCCAAGGAGCTTTGTACTTTCTCCAAAATATTCTTATAGTAGTCTATGGGATATTCACTACTCTTTTCCAACACCACCACTCAAAGGCATTGACTCTTTTGTCATCCTTATACATCATCCAACTTTCAGGTGCATAACAAGTAATTACTCATCTGAAAAAAATTTCATTAGAAATAGTCTATGCATATATTTTAAAAACCAACTTGTATTTAAAAACATAACTAAAGCACAAAAATCCATTGCCTCACTCAGATTCCTATTTCCCTCTAGCAACAACTTGTAACTTCTTAGCACGAAGTGACTAATAGTATTAAATTGCTACTTTCCATTTGTCAGTTTTAGATATTACCAGTTAACTTCTACCTGGGTTATCTCTCTGTGTTTGTCTCTCTTTGCCCAAGACATTGCCTCCACTTCTTACTTTTCTCTCCAGATAGCCTTATGACCTACCGTTTATATTAGAAAAACATTTGGAGGGAAATTTTCATTTTATAGAGATATAATTTATATGTAAATG